>NC_081569.1:102572664-102582785 GCF_022355385.1 Mustela nigripes
TTTTAAGATTTTATTTATCCATTGGACAGACAGTAGTAGTAGACACAAGTAGGCAGAGAAGCAGGCAGAGAGAGAGGAAGGGAAGCAGGCTCCCCGCTGAGCAGAGAGCTTGATGTGGGACTCAATCCCAGGACCCTGGGATCATGACCTGAGTTGAAGGCAGAGGCTTTAACCCACTGAGCCACCCAGGCGCCCCTGGGCTTTTGTTTTGATTTGGGTTTTTTGTTGTTGTTTTCTTGGTTGTTTATTTTGTTGAGTTCTGGTGTCAATCAAAAGGTTCCTTGACAAGCCTAATGACAGATCACCAGCTGATCGAGCAGTCAGGAAGATGTCATTCTGCAAATGCTTACCCACACGCCACTTTTCCCACTGAGGTGGTGATGAACGTTCCATCATTGAACTTAAGTTTTCCACTGGGCAGTATGAGAAAATAGCGAATAAATACCCCAGCTTTTCTGCGCTGAATTTTGCTGGCTGTTGAGATCTCTCTGAAATAAGATATGAAATATTTCCTTATGGCTGTGTGTGACTAAAAACCATTTCTGTGCTATCACTTGGCTTAGGTAGCATCTAGCATAAGTATTTTTTTCTCTCTTCTCATTTCATCTGTCTCTTTCTGGCCCAGGACTGATATAAGATACTGAGAATTTTTGAAAATTAGATGACGCTGCTGACGCCTTGCTCACTAAGAATCTGGCTCTTTACTCGAATATGCTGATTTTCATCAAGAAAGCAGTGATATGTTGGGTATATGTAAAAATCTGCAGCAAGTTGAAACCTTCCATCTCCCCGCTTTTAGGGATGACTTAGGTTCTGGTAGATGCCAAGAGAAGCCTCTCACAAAAAGTTTCTCCATAATGTTTGGATTCATCCTTCATACAGACACCTATGGAGCCGGACATTGCCACAGTCCGGTTGTCTGGAGAGCACAATGAGCTACGATTTTCTAACTAAAATATATTAACCATAGATTTGTACCCGGACCATTGCTCAAGCTAAGTATGTCATTGAACCCAGATGGAAGAATGTGCTGATATAGAGTACTTACTAATTTTAAAATGTTTTATTGATTTTCAAAAATATGAATATATTAATTTTTTATTACAGTTAATTATCTGCATGTGTACCATATGCCCACTGAGTGAACTCATAGTTGGAAAAATTTGAGCCCACTGCCTCGGAGGTTGGAGAGCTATTCTGGCCTGGTATTTGGTCTGTATTATTCAAGCCGTTCGGGCACGTTTTCTTCCTTTGGAAGCTGTTTCTTCCTTTAAAAGAATGAGCATCCTTAGGCAGTTTCACTGGTAAAAGTTTCAGTACAGAACGGTTAGACTTTTTGAGCGGCTAGATCCTTTGAATGTCATAGAGCTGGTAAATCTTAAAGGAACAGACTTCGGGAGTATCTGGTCCCTCCGTCCTCAGTGGACACAAATGGCCCCCGCAGCTGTCCTGGGGCACTGTCTGGGAATGTTTTTAGTGGAGCAAGTTGTGGTTCGGGGCAGCTCTGTTCCGCTGTCGACCACTGTGACTCCTACAGGGCTTATGGATGTACCCGAACCTGATTTCTCTTCCCATAACTTGTATATATTGCTTCTGGTTCTGTCCATCAAAGCCAAACAGAAGAAAATCTAGTATTTTTGTTAAGTCAGTATTTCTTCAATTATTTAGCGTCCATATTCATCTTTTACTAAGATACCATTCAGAGGGCAGCTTGCTGCAATTTGCACTCTTCCTTCGCGTGCCGGTTTCCCTTCTCCTCCTCTGTTCCAGCCCCTCCGTGTCTCTGCATGCCAGTGCTCCTCAGGACGGTTGTGATCTGCCTATTGATGAGAAGGATTTCTTGTTTGTTATGTAACAAGCGGTGTTTACTGAGGCAGGCCAACTGTGTGTAGGGAAGTGCGGGCTTGGCACAGCCCCCTGTTTTTAAATCCATGTGACTTGACCAGAGGGCTTGACTGATGACAGTATGCTGACCAGGACACTGGGACCCGGACGTTAAGTAAAGGCTCAAGGTAACTTTCCCAGGAAGCAGGAGGTGGCTCCTACTCCCTTTTATTATTTCATTGCACCTGTTGCACACCTTTCTCACACGGCCTCAGCCACATTTCCTTTTTTGAATAAAAATGTATTACGTGCCTTCTGAAAACTTTTAAACTGTAGAGAACATGTGAAGAAAACTCTTCCCCACCCCAGTAATTCTGCTGGGAGTGTGATGCGACTGCCTTTTCACATTCTTGCCCTACCACTTACCTTCTGCACCTACATAAAACGGAGATATGTACCTGTTTCCCTGTAAGGACTGAACTAGTTAATATATATAAAGGATGTATAGAATCATGTCTGGTACACAGAGCTCCAATGTTAGCTGCTCTTACACATTTAAACACACAAACACGTGTACATCCATATGTATATGAAAAGAAGGACATATATGATCAGTTTATATTTAACAAGGAAGCTGCAAATACTTCGTGGGGGAAAGGGTAGTCTTTTCAATAAATGGTGTTGGAGAACGAGTCTTTATGCAAAAGAAGCAAATTGGACCCCTGTCATTTCCACTCACAAAAATTAACTAGAAATGAATTAAAAAATTAAATGTAAGACTTGAAACTGTAAAACTCCTAGAAGGAAACAGGGAGAAAGCTCCTTGATGTTGGTCTTGGCAACAGTTTTTTGGATATGACACCAAAAGCGCAGCCACAAAAGCAAATTGATGACATGCTATCAAACTAAAAAAAACTTCTGCATAGCAAAAGAAACAGTCAACAAAATGAAGAGGCAACTATGAAACAGGAGGAAAATATTTGTAAACTGAGTGTCAAAGGGTCAGTCTCCAAAATATACGGGCAACTCCTACAACTCAAAAGCAAAAAGACTAATAATCCAATTTTAAAATAGGCAGAGGCCCTGAATAGACAATTTTCCAGAGAAGACATACACAAGGCCAATGGGCATGTGGAAAGGTGCTCAATATCACTCACTAATTTTAAAATGTTTTATTGAATGTATTATTCATCACAGAAATGCAAATCAAAACCACAGAAATATCACCTCACACTTGTTAGAATACCTGTCACCAAAAAGACAGGAGATCAGCAATGTTGGCAAGGATGTTCAGCAAAGGGAACCCTTGTGTGTTGTTGCTAGGAATGTCAATTAGTGGGGCCAATCACTGAAAGCAATATGGAGGCTTCTCAAAAAATTAGAACTACCATGTGATCCAGCAATCCAATTTTTGGCTCTCTAATCTAAAGGTACAGCATTATTTACGATAAACTCTAGTCAAGACATGGAAGCAACCGAAGTGTCTATCAACAGATGAGTGGATAAAGATGACGTGGTATATACCTACACATGGTGGAATAAGATCCTTAAGAAGGAGATCCTTCAATATGAAACAACATGGATGGGCCTGAAGGATATTATGTCAATTGAAATAGCCCTCATCGTGGAATCTTAAAACAAAATACCAAATTCCTAGAAACAGTAGAACAGTGGTCTCAGGTCATGGGAATTGGAAGAAAGATGTTGGCCAAAGGGCACACTTCGAGTTACGAGATGAATAAGTTCTGAAGGTCCAAGGTACACCATGGTAATAATTATAGTTAATGATACATACTTGAAAGTTGATAAGGAAGTAGATCTTAAATGTTCTAAAAAAAAAAAAAGGTGGTAAGTTAACTAACTTACAGAAATCAGTTCACCATATGTTTGTGTCAAATCACATTGTACACCTTACATGGTATCATAGGTCAATTATATTTTCATAAAGCAGAGGGGAGCAACAGATCTTCCTTACACTGGGCTAAGAAAATTTCTCCTGTTTAAAAACAAAATTAGAGACAGCTGGGAGAAAATCAGTGTGCTGAAAAATTGAGCGAATAAAAAGAATTATTAGAAATAATAGAGTAGTTTTAAAAAAAAGTTTCATCGACCCAAAAGGAAGATTTTTTTAGAATTCAGACTGTCCAGACCATGGACTGACCTTTCGTTCATTACAGGTGTGTATAGCGGCGGTTTATTTACTGTCTTACTCCCTGTTTTCTCTTTGTCCTACCTGTGGTAGATTCCTGTTTTAAGTCACTCTCCAAGCTTCATTTTTTAATGTTTGAAATCTGAACGTGGCTGACACATGATGTTCCATTAGGTTCAGGTGTACAACACAGTGATTCAACGAGTTTACCGGTGACATTGTGTTCAAAAAGCGCAGCCACCATCTGTCACCACACAGCGCTCTCACAGGTTACTGACTGGATTCCTTAGGCTGTGCCTTCTATTCCTGTGATTTATTCACTCCATAACTGGGAGCCTGTATCTCCCTCTCCCCATCCCCCACTGTAATGTATATACATACGGAATTCTTTTTAAAAAGCCAGAGTGGGGGGACACCGGGTGGCTCCATCATTAAGTGTCTGCCTTCGGCTCAAGTTGTGATCCCAGGGTTCTGGGATCGGGCCTCCAGTGGGGCTTCCTGCTCTTCAGAAAGCCTGCTTCTCCCTTTCCCACTCCCCCTGCTTGTGTTCCCTCTCTCTATGTCTCTCTGCCAATAAAATCTTTAAAAAAAAAACAAAAAACAGAGGGGACAGTCTATATATAATATCTTTTACCTGTGTAAAAGATATTTATCATAGACATTCTTCCATAGCATCATATTTCAGTTCAGTATAGGTTTTTTTTTGATAGCTGCAAAGTATACTATAACCATTTAATTCATTTAACGATTCCCTTGTTAATGGATATTTAGGTTGTCTATGTGCTGTTACAAATAGTAGTGTAGAGAGCACTCTTATGCATATATCTTTATTCGTAATACTTGATTGAACCTATGCATAGAAATTTACATTTATTTCTTTAAAAATGTTTTATCTTGTTAGATCTTGCCTGTTTTTATAATGGATTGTGGTTGGATAGATTTTGACCTTCTTATCCAGTATATTCACTGTCTTTAGTTTTATATCATTTCTTGTGATCAACCTATTCTCCTTGACATTTTTAAAATCATGGGTTAAAAAAAGGTTGAATTCAGAGTCTAGGACATAATTCTGTAATTTCCACCAGGGAGATCCTGTTAGGTTGAAGGTGATGTTTTAAGTATAATCTTATTCACCCTGATATAAATCTACTTAAGGTAATTATCTTCTGTGATTCTCTGTTGTACAAAAACATCACAGCAGACCTTGTCAGGTGCCTTCATGGAATCTTGTTAAAGTAGTTATTTAGTGAGTAGTCTTTGCTACCCAATCTGGAAGGATGATACTGTATATTTGGGAAAACTTGAAATATAAACAACAGATGTCTGTAGTTTGGGAAGTGTCTAAAAATGCCCAGTTTCATTGCATACACACACGCAGTATGAGTGCTATTTTGATTCCCTTCGGCTAGCTGCCACATAACTGGCATTGGTGTTGATGCTCCATTGGGAAATTGTTCAGCAAGAAGAAATTTAATATAATTGGTTAAAATATATTTTTGGAACATTGGATTGACTTAAGCCATTAAAACTGGTTGCATGAATATGAAGTAGACTACAAAAATAATTTTCAGCATCTACTATGGTAACTGTTCTGCAATAAACATGGCATATGAGGCAATTAAATATGTGGCTTCATTGAACATAGTAAACAGTGAGAACATTAGTGTGAGTGCACATTTTTATTCATCCTTCAACTTTTAAAAATTTTTAGAGATTAAAACAACCATGTACATCATCTCACCAGTGCTTTTCAAGAACTCTGCTGTGATAGAATACAGATCATTATTCTCTCTCTCTCTTTCTTTTTTCTTTCTTTTTTTTTTTTTTTAGTTGAAGGAATGGAGGCAGAGAGAAATTAAATAACTGCCTGGGACTAGGAGTGATTCTTTCTGATTTTCAGGAACGTTCTGGAAATCTCCGAGGCAGAGATAGCCCTTAATGAGGGCTTGACATTGTGCTATGGGGTGAGTGTGAAGTAGGAAAAGCAGCATCTAGGCAGAGCAGTGAGCCAAGCTGGTCGGCACAGGAGAACCAGGAGGGTTTGGAAAGTAGAGGGAAGGCCAGCGTCTGGAGCATAATGGGTGATTGCATTGGATGGGTTATATGAAGCCAAACCCAATGGGGTCTTGAATGCCAAGCTCTGGAGTTGGCGCTGGAATCTGTACCAGTGGAAGGAAGGGGTGACTCTCGTCACCTCAGAAAGAGAGTGGAGACCTGGGAGGATTGTGGCTGCTACCTATTCCAAGTTTAAGTGCCTGAAGTGAAGGATGGCCATGCTGGCCCTCTGTGCCTCCCATCCATCCGCCTTGTAAGGGTTTCCCTGAGTGAATGCCTCAGAAGCGTGTTAGCCACTGATTCAAAAATAAAACGAACAAGATGGGATTGGGAGGGAGACAAACCATAAGAGACTCTTAACCTCACAAAACAAACTGAGGGTTGCAGGGGGAGGGGGGCAGGGAGAAAGGGGTTGGGTTATGGACATTGGGGAAGGTATGTGCTATGGTGAGTGCTGTGAAGTGTGTAAATCTGGCGATTCACAGACCTATACCCCTGGGGCAAATAATACATTATATGTTAATAAAATACAAAAAAAAAAGTTTTTAAAATAAAAAAATGCACTGTCTTCTGTCCCAGCTGTTGCCTTGACTTCTGTGTTCATGCTTCTGTTGACTGGGCCTTTCACACAGAGGTTGGATAACTTCTGTCCGTTCCCCCTGTAGTAATCTTGTGACTTGGCCATACAAGATGGATTATTTGGTGCCCAGAAATGTTTATTGGTTTCAAAGGATTGATATAGGCATCTTTTAATTTCCAGAAATTCACATATGAGAATTCTAAGCTTAAGGAATTAATGTCCACCAAAATTCAAATAGCATTCACTCTGTGCCAGGCACCTGTGGGGAAAAAGGGAAGGAAAAAAAAAAAAAAGTAAGGACGAGTCCCCTGGTCAGTTAATTGTTCCCGTCCTTTTTGGTAACAGTTATGTTGTACATTTGTCTGTCAGCCCTGATCACAGTGTTTGGTTATTCTTACTTACAAGTCTTGTCTCCATCGCTGTGAATGCCTTCCCTGTCCCCCAGATACCCCCTGCCATTCTGTCTAATCCCTGCTACTTCAGCACCCTGATGATCAAGGAGCACTTCCTCCCAGAACACTCATGCAACTCTTCCAAGCCACCATCACGTCAATTCCACGAATCCTTCTGGAGTCATCCATTAGGTGCAAGGTCTGATGTGAGTAACTTAGGGGCCAAGAGCTATGCCTGACTCAGTACCAGGCTGGCAGTAGGCACATAGCAGGGTTTCCAAGTAGGTCTTATAAGGAAGTAAGTCCCTTATGTTCCCTTGAGGAGGTGAAAAAGTAAACACACACTGAAGACTTAACCAGCAGTTAGGGTAGCATATGTGGCCTGTGTGTTCATTTCTGCAGGAATCCTGCATGAATTCAGAGAAGGTTTCCCTACTGGAGACAGCAGTAGGGAGCGTGTCTCACACCACTCTGTCCCCTTAGACTGTGTGCATGGACTGAGTTAGAGTCCATGGAGGGCCTGCCGTGGTCAGCAGCTGTTCTGAGACCTGCGGATATGTGAGTCATGATGTCACTTAAATTCCTTTTGAGGTGGAGGAAGTATTTCTAGAAGGTTGGTTTGACTTATGTCACAGATTGGATTAGAGAGGTGCGTCATACAGGGAATGAGGCAGGTAGTCTCTGATTATTCTCCAAAGGACAGAAGTCGCCTTCCTGTGTGGGTTTTAGAAAATCCTGTCTTCCTTTCTGGGGATGCTCTAAGCAGGGCTCTAGCCTGTCCCCACTGTCATACCATGTGCTCTGCCCAGACTTGGCTTCTGGCTTATTGCCAGCAGCAACCAGTCTTGGTGGGGCTTGTTGAGTAAGCTGTGATGCCCTGGGAGGCCCAAATGAAAGCCTGGGCCATGCTGGAAACGCTTACACTAGCTGAGGGCTGGTCCAACTTCAGCCAGAAGATATGGATGGCTCCTTAAATTAGGTTTTCTAGAAGCAAAGCGTGTGTAAGTGCTTTATTGAAGAATTGCAGAACCCAGTAAAGAAGCATGAGGACCAGGAGAGAACAGAGAAGCACCTGAGGAAATATGCTTCTAGCCTCATTCTGGCTTCTGCCTGCTCCCCCGAGAGCTCTGAAGCATGGGAGCACACACCTGCCCCACTTGAGGCCACGGCTTGGGCTGCAAGATGCCCTTGGAGGAAAAGCATTCTCTCCCACACATTTCTGAACTCAGCTCTCCAGGGGCTTCCCTAGAAAAGAGTTTGGGTGTGAACCCTTAGTAGCCACCATGGAGCTCCCACACTCCATATCAGGGGTGACAGGTGCACAGGACCTGTGGAGGGTCACCAACAGAAGCATTCCTCGGCACTTCCTCACCTTAGAACCTCTTTCACAGATTCTGTGAGGTGGGATTGCCTCTCCAGCAGTTGTAACACGGGGAGGGTGAGTTGCTTACGGGTGCTCTCAGCGCTGAACTGAATGTGGTGCCCTTGTTACTGTGCCTCCCAGTGTGATTCCACATCCTCTGCAATTGTTAAGCAAAACCAAGCCCCAAGTGTTTGACACCTACAGCCCTTGGAAAGAGGCCTCCAGGCTTAAGTGACAGGAGACCATCAGATGTAAAATGTTAAGTGTGGTAGTTGCATAAAGCTAGGAGAGTGTATCAGGATGAGTTGTTAAAGCTCTGGGGTTGCTACGTCACGAGTGGCCTCATTTGTGATATCTTAGTTCAATTTATAACCATCTTTATTTCCTGTTGAGAGTGACAGGACAGCTTGAGACTCCAAACATTATGTAGCATTGGTTTCTTGTTTTGTTTTGTTTTTTTCTCATAGCAGGGAGTAAGGGATCATGAGGTAGAATTTGAAGAATTTTTAAGTAATCTGAGGATGACACAGAGTAATATCTCAGTCATCTAGAAGGCTTGAGAGGATAGGGTATTCTGATTTAATTTTTTTTTCTATTTTTTGTTATTATGTTCAGTTTTTGATGTAGTGTTTCATGATTCATTAGTTAAGTATAACCCCCCAGTGCTTTATTTGGCAAATGCTTGAGTACTCTCTGTACCAGACATTGTGCTAACTAGATAGTAAGGGGTTGACAATTTACAGACAAGTAAATAGCATAGCAAAGGGTAAAGATGCTATAACAGTAGGCAGACTTGGGGGGAAACAGTGTGTGTTCAGTTCTTTAAAATTATTTTCAGTTCTTGGTAACATAGTCTTGTTTTAAAGTGAGACTTTCAAAAGCAAAGATATTCCAACACTGTGTTCATTTATTGGAACACTCATGCGTATATAAAGTACTATAACCCAAGACCCATCATTTGCCAAGTCAGTATGTTTTAAAAGAAGTCTTGGGAAATACAACTCTAACATTTATGTGAACAATATCTAACCTGTAACATATTATCAGATGTGTAAAAAAAAAAAAAAAAAAAATGTGGCAGGGAGCCCTGGTGGCTCAGTCAGTTAAGCATTTGTCTTCTGCTCAGGTCATGATCCCCGGGTCATGGAATAGAGTCCCACATTGGGTTGGGTTCCCTGCTCATAGGGGAGTCTGCTTCTCCCTCTGACCCTGCTCCCTCTCTACTAATTGTGCTCTCTCTCTTTCTCAAATAAAAAGTAAAATCTTAAAAAAAAAAAAAAAAGTACTATAACCCAAGACCCATCATTTGCCAAGTCAGTATGTTTTAAAAGAAGTCTTGGGAAATACAACTCTAACATTTATGTGAACAATATCTAACCTGTAACATATTATCAGATGTGTATTGGTGGTCATAGTAGAGTGAATTTGGGTTTTATTTTTTTTTATCTTTTTTTAATATTTTTTAAAAAAATATTTTATGTATTTATTTGACAGAGATCACAAATAGGCAGAGAGGCAGGCAGAGAGAGAGGAGGAAGCAGGCTCCCCGCCGAGCAGAGAGCCCGATGCGGGACTCGATCCCAGGACCCTGGGATCATGACCTGAGCCGAAGGCAGAGGCTTAACCCACTGAGCCACCCAGGTGCCCCCCAAATACTCCCTTTAAAATAAAAACTAATTAGGGTGCCTGGGTGGCTCCGTCGTTTAAGTGGCTGCCTTCAGCTTAGGTCATGATCCCAGGGTCCTGGAATCAAGCCCC
>NC_081569.1:102582885-102621617 GCF_022355385.1 Mustela nigripes
GCCCAGTGCGGGACTCGATCCCAGGACCCTGGGATCATGACCTGAGCCGAAGGCAGAGGCTTAACCCACTGAGCCACCCAGGTGCCCCCCAAATACTCCCTTTAAAATAAAAACTAATTAGGGTGCCTGGGTGGCTCCGTCGTTTAAGTGGCTGCCTTCAGCTTAGGTCATGATCCCAGGGTCCTGGAATCAAGCCCCGGGTCAGGCTCCCTGCTAACAGGGAGCCTGCTTCTCCCTCTCCTTCTGCCTGCCACTCTGCCTACTTGTGCTCTCTATCTCTGTCAAATAAACAAAATCTTTAAAATAAAAACTAATTAGAAGCCAAGTATCATTCTGGAGAAAGGGGGTACCAGCAAACATTTATTGAAATTTGAATGAACACACACACACACACACACACACAAATTTAATTTGGCCTTGGATCTTTTAGCAAAGATTTTATGTTGAGGCTGAATCTCTTTTGCATTTTTAATACAAATTATAGTTAGAAAGCAAAAAACTTTAGAACTTCTTGAGAAATAGCTAATATATGGAATAAATCAAATTGCTAGTTAATCTAGCCTATAACTTCTTAAAGAACAAAAAACTTGATCACGGGTAGATTTCAGACATTAGGTGCCTGGAACTATTCTGGGTTCTGGAGATAAAAGCAATGAACACCATCAGGTTCTTACCCTCTCAGAGCTTGCTTTATCGTGTGAACTGGGAGGAAGACAGTAAACAAAATAAGAAATGAAGGTTTTTATTAAGTGCTCAAAACAAAGAAATAGAATAACAGAAACAAACGAAAGAAAAGAATAACAAATGACAGCTTTTATTAAGTGCTCAAAGTAAAATGGGATTAGAGAGAACTAGATTGGAGTACTACTTCATATTTACTGTCCCTAGGAGTGCTATATTTCAGGAAGTTGAATTGTTTGAGTTTAAAATTATCATTTCAGCATACTAGATTCTCTCTACCACCCCTCCCCAAGAGATTTTCTAAGTGTGTGCCAAGCAGAGTTCTGTTTCTACCTGTGAAGAATTAACTACTGCAGAAATTCCCTGCTGCTTCCTCCTATAAACAACGGGAACATTAGACAAAATATATTGAATACTGTTGGCAGACATTGGACAATAGGCAGTTCATGGCGGTGATCTCTAAGGGAAAGCAAATAAATGAGGCAAGCCCCCCACCCCACATTACTACCTGAAGACAGTTTCCAGGCTCAAGCATAGGGATAAGAAACCAAACTGCCCTGTGGTCTCAATGAGTTGAGCCAGAGATTACAGTTGAGGCAGCTAGAATTTGTGAAGGAGAGTACCAGAGATAAAGAAGGCCTCATAATGCAAGGGAAATAGGTTATACTCTTGTGTAGGCTCTATCCTAAGTAATGAGGTATTGAACCCAAGTTTTCGCATCTGAGAGACCACCAAGCAGCCAACACCGATGCAGTCACATGAGGGTTTATTTAACAAGCTTAAGCTTGGACCCAAGTATACCCGATACAGCGGAGTAGGGACTTAGACCCCAAGCTTAGTTAAGGTAGGGGTATTTATGGGTTCCTGTTACTAAAGCAGAGTGGGGGTTTCTGGAACCAAAGCAGGGAGGGCCTCCTGTTACTAAAGCAGGGTGGGGGTCTCTGACCAAAGCAGGGTGGGGGTTCTTGTTACTAAAGCAGGGTGGGGGTCCTTAGAACTAAAGTAAAGTAGGGGAAAGTTCAGCCTTTGGGCACAGGGGTCTGAGATGGCTGCCGGAGCTAAGATGGCTGTACTTATGCTAAGGCTAAACCTGAGGTGGGATGGCCTTAATTTTTCTAGGCCTCCACAGAGGCTGACTTATCCTTAGATCAAAGTGTCCTCTAGCCATGCCCCAACAAAGGTTTAAAAAGCAAGCCTTGAGAGAGAAAAACTGCTCTGAAGTAGCTTTAACTGCCTGCCAGAACAAGACAACACCCTGAACAAGATCCAGTACCCTAAACCATAAAATTAATGGTGTCTAGCATCCAGTTGAAAATACCAGAAATGCAAAAAAGAAGTAAGATACGACATATTACTGAGGGAGGGAAATAATCAGTGGGAAAAAAAAAATTTTTTTGATGGGATTAAAGGACACAAGGGTAAAACGACTGCTATTGTTACATTCCCTGTGGTCAAGAGTGTAGAAAAAAGCAAGAGCATGTTGAAGGGAGAAATGAAAGTACAAAAGGACCCAAATGAACCATCCAAAAGGAAAAAGTTCTGAGGTCACAGCAGATCAGGAGCTAAAGAAAAAGGTCATTGAACTTGAAGACATAGTGGAAAGTGGCTGATATGAGACAGAGGGAAAAGACTGAAAAAAAAAAAAATGAAGAACCACAGTTGACTGTGGAAAAATAGTAGGTGGTCTCAAATATGTGTATTTGATGTCCTAGAAAAATAGGGGTACAGGAAGAAAGAACATAATGGCCAAGAATTTTCCAAATTTTCCTTTTTAGAATGAATTTTTCTTTTTTTTTTTTAATTTTAAATGTTTCATTTATTAGAGAGTACACAAGCAGGGAGTGTGGCAGTCAGAGGAAGAAGCAGACTCCACGTGAAGCAGGGAATGCTATGCGAGCACTCAATCCCAGGACCTGAAATCATGACCTGAGCCAAAGGCAGACACTTAACTGACTGAGCCACCCAGTTGCCTCCTTTTTTTTTTATTATTTAATTTCAGTTAGTCAAGGTACAGTACAAAAATGATAAATCCAATATCTAAGACACTCAGCTAGCCCCAAAGAGAAGAAACATAAGGAAATCACAGTAAGACACATTGCAATCAAATGACCAAAAGCCAACAATAAAAATAAAATCTTGAAAGCTCCCAGAGGAAAAATGAGGCAATATGCAGAGAAGAACAAAGGATGAAAAAAGTCATATTAGAAATGCTGCATGACAGAAGACAGTGGACCAACATCTTTAAAGTACCAGAAAGGAGGTATAAAAACAGAACAGGAAGGCTTTCAATCCTAGAATTTTGTATTTCAAAAATGAAAACAAAGGGGTGCCTGAGTGATTCATTTGGTTAAGCGTCCCACTCTTGATTTCAGCTCAGGTCATGAAATCAAGCTCTGCTGAGCCCGGAGCCCACTTGAGATTCTCCCTCTCCCTCCGCTCCTCCTCCCTGCACTCTCTCTCAAATAATAAAGAAATCTTTTTTGAAAAAATGAAATTAAGGACCTCTTTCAGAGAAAGCTGGAAATGTCACCAGCAAAGTAGCGTAACAAAAAATGTTAAAAGTTTTCAAATGGCCGGGGCGGGGGGGAGGCGAGAGGAGGGAACAGTGCCAGATGGAAATTTGGATTTACACAAAGTACCCCAGACATGGTAAAAATGAGGATAAATAAAAAAGTCATTTCTTATCTTTGATTTCTCTAAGATGATTAATTGGTTAGAGCAAAATGAATACTAATATTATGGGGCTTATAACGTGACAGTATGAATGTAACATCCAAGCCAGGAGGGAGGAAATTGGAAGATTCTTCCTTGTTTATCCCAAGAATGCAATGTTGGTTCATCATTCAGAAATCAGTGCCATTTACCATTATCTTCTGACAAGAATGAAAACCATATGAGCCTTTCAAAAGGGGCACAAAAAGCATTTGATAAACTAACCACTAATCCATGATGAAATCTCTCTTGGAAACTAGAAATAAAAGAAAAGCCCTAACTCAATAAAGGATATATATGAAAAACTTAGAGGTAATTATGCTTAATGGTGAAAGACTGGATGCTGTTCTACCCTAGGTTGGGACACAGGGAAGAACGTTTGCCCTCACTAGCTCTGTTGGACATTGTGATGGAGGCCTTACAGTACGGCACAGCAAGAAAAAGCAATAATATGCATACAGCTTGGGGGCAGGCAGAGGAGTGAAACTGCTTTTATTCTCAGACCGTAACATGATCCGTGTAGAAAATCCTACAGTGGATACAAGAAAAAAAATTGTTTTAAACCTCAAACTAATAAATAGATTTAGTGGGCTTATAAGATACAAGACCGATATGTAGAAGTCATTGTTTGTACTAGCATTTAGCAGTTGATAATGGAAAATGTGAGAACAAAACATTAGAAAAACTATATGAAATACTTGGAGATAAATAGAATATATGTAACGCTATACACTGAAAACTGCAAAACCTTGAGATAAACTAGAGAATACTTAAATGGGGAGATACATGTTTGTGAATTGGAAGACTTGAGATGTCAGTTTTCCGAAAATTGGTTTATAGATTCATAACAGTTCTAATCAAAATCCCAGAATGTTTGGAGGGGCAGAGGGCAAATGAATGTATACCTATCACATGTGAAATAGGAACTATATAGTGGTTTCTGACAAGAGTTCCTAAAACCCTTGTAATCTCCTGAGTGGTAGGAGTGTCTGACAGAGAGCTTATGAATCCCCTGGGATGTCCTGGGTCAGAGGAGTGTCTTTTATTCTAATGAGATGACCTCCGGTGGACTCCTGGATGGACGCTGGTACTGGAAAGAAAGACCACATCATGATTAGAAGCTTGGAACTTTCAGTTTCCCCCTCCCCATTGTCCAAATAGGGGACATGGTCTAGAAATTAAGTTAATAATTCGTCATAAGCCTAAATGATGATGCCTCCATAAAAAATACGGGGTTTGGAGAGTTTCTGTGTTGGTGAACACAGCCATATGCCAAGAGGATGGCATATCCCAAGCGAACAGAAACTCCTGCCTTCAAGACCCCTCCGAACCTCTCATTATGTACTTCATCTGGCTGTTCATTTGAATCCTTTAGAATGTTCTTTGCAATAAATCAGTAATAGGAACACTTTTCCTCGGCTCTGTGAGCTGCTGAAGCAAATCATCAAACCCAAGATGGGGGTCATAGTAACCATTGATTTGTAGCCAAGATGGACAAAAGTTGTGAATAACCAGGGGACCTACTGTTTGTGATTGAGGTCTGAAGTGGGAGCAATCTTGTGGGACTGAACCTTTAACCTGTGGGATCTGCTCTAACTCCAGGCAGTTAATGTTAGAATGGTATGGTGTGAAAAACTCACACGTTGAATGTGTGACATGTTGTGAGTGTGAATAAAGATATAATAATAGCTTTTTTTCTGCTCCTCATATGGCCCAGCCATCCTCTCCTAGGTGTTTACCCAGAAGAAGTGAAAATGTAAATCCATAGCCTTATTAATGATAGCACAAAACTGGAAAAAATTTGAATATCCATCAATTGATGAATGGATGAGCAAATTATAGTGTATTCATACAACAGAATACAGCTATAAAAGAAAAAGGAACAAGGGCACCTGGGTGGCTTAGTCAGTTAAGCGTCTGCTTTCAGCTCAGGTCATGATCTCAGAGTCCTGGGATCGAGTTCTGCATTGAGCTTTCTGCTCAGCAGGGAACCTGCTTCTCTGTGCTCTCTCCATCTGTTCCATAAATATATAAATGAATGAATGAATATGTACTTTTAAAAGAAAAAGGAACAGATCATAGACATAACAACAGAGGTAGATCTCAACAGGGGTTGGTAGTTTAGAGAAGCTAAATACAGAAAAGACCTAATTCTGTACGAACAGAAAGCAGCTCAGTGGTTGTTGGAAAAGTGGGGAAGGGGATTGGCTACAAAGTCATGAGGGCACCATTTGGGTTGATGGAACCATTTTAAATCTTGAAGAAATGGCTATATACATGACTATTCATTTGTTGAAGTCCTCAAACTGCACACGTAAAATGGGTGAATTTTAGTAAATGTAAATTATCCTGAAAGCTGCTTCTTAAAGTATACAAAGCAGATTTTCATAAACAGATCTGAGGTCTGATGATGCTCATGTATGTAAATATGTATGTAAAGAGTATGATGAGTACCTCAAGAAGCTTATGCTGAAGTGATGGAAACAGAATTGTTGGCTCACTCTGTGCTCCGAGTAGGATAAACCCCAAGGGGGGTAAAGGGATTTGGAGCCAGGAGTTTTGAAAAAAAAATTTAAGGAATGGGAGATGCTGCACCAAGAGAAGGAAATATTGGAGGTGAGGTCCAAACTATGGTCTCTAGATGTCTAGATGGGAAAGAATTGTTTTGTTTTGTTTTTCCCCTGAATGTTCTGGCTACAGAAAGATAGGTTTCTACCTACCATAGAGCTTCTCAGGCTATTCAGTTCAGGAAGTTTTTCAGACTGGATGGCATTGGCAAGAAATGGTGTGCTGTCAAGGAGATTCTAGAAACTTCTGAAGAATGTGCTTCAATTTCAACTTGTATTAATACTTTTTAATTGGGTACAGTGATTTCACAAGTGACCTAAATTCACTGGCCTCCCTGATCTCTCCTGTTTAATCCCTCTGCCACAGCTACAGTTTTGATTAATGCTTGCTCTTGTAATTCATTCTGACAAATCCAGCTTCCATGATACCTTCCCTTCCTCGTTCTCCTCATGCTTCAACTAATGATCCTTCCTTTCTAATAAGAGAAAGGGGGTTTGATAGGTGACAACTACATCACTTTCAGAGGGATTTGCTAAGCGATGATCTCATAAATTACAAGTGATTATGAAAGTTCGTGTGAGTCTCCCCCCCACCACAAAATTTGGAAATTCTTTGGTAAGATAAAAAACAAACATAAGTCAGTCGAAGAAAGACAAATATGATATGATTTCACTCACATGTGGAATTTAAGAAATAAATCTGATGAGTAGAGGGAAAGGGAAGGAAAAGTAAGATAAAAACAGAGAGGGAGACAAACCAGAAGAGACTCTATAGGGATCAAATAAGGTTGCTGGAGGGGAAGGTGGAGGGATGGGGTAACTGGGTGATGGACATTAAGGATGGCACTTGTTGTGATGAGCACTGGGTGTCGTATGCAAGTGACAAAATCACTACATTCTACCCCTGAAACTCATAAGGTACTATATGTTAACTAAATTGAATTTAAATAAAATTTTAAAAAAAATGAAATGTAATGAAGAGAAGATTCAATGCCATTGTAGACCCACCCATCAACTAAGGAAATTGACTATCCTCTCCAAGTCCATTTCCTTATTTTACAAAATGGGGGTAATTGTATCTATATCATAGTTGTTGTGTGGATCAGATGATTAAGTGAAATAACATTCATGAAATGCTCCACCTTAAAAAAGCACTATAGATGTAGAAATTCTTGCTAATTTGGTTATGAAAGTACAGATGTTTACCTTATTTTATAAATCTGAGTTTTTTTTTTAAAAAGATTTTATTTATTTATTTGACAGAGAGAGATCTCAAGTAGGCAGAGAGGCAGGCAGAGAGAGGGGAGGAAGCAGGCTCCCTGCTGAGCAGAGAGCCCGATGCAGGACTCGATCCTAGGACCCCGAGATCATGACCTGAGCCGAAGGCAGCGGCTTAACCCACTGAGCCACGCAGGCGCCCCTAAATCTGGGTTTAAAAAATTTTTTTTTATTTAATTTTAATGTAACAGATTTCATTGTTTATGCACCACACCCAGTGCTCCATGCAATACATGCCCTCCATAATACCCACCACCAGGCTCCTCCAACCTCCCATCCCCCTCCCTTTCAAAACCCTCAGATTGTTTATCAGAGTCCATAGTCTCTCATGGTTCATCTCCCCCTCCAATTTCCCTCAACTCCCTTCTCCTCTCCATCTCCCCATGTCCTCCATGTTATCCCTTATGCTCCACAAATAAGTGAAACCATGTGATAATTGGTTCTCTCTGCTTGACTTATTTCACTCAGCATAATCTCTTCCAGTCCCATCCATGTTGATACAAAAGTTGGGTATTCATCCTTTATGCTGGACACATAATACTCCATAGTGTATATGGACCACATCTTCTTTATCCATTCATCCGTTGAAGGGCATCTTGGCTCTTGCCACAGTTTGGCGACCATGGCCATTGCTGCTATGAACATTGGTGTGCGGATGGCCCTTCTTTTCACTACATCTGTATCTTTGGGGTAAATACCCAGTAGTGCAATTGCAGGGTCATAGGGAAGCTCTGTTTTTAATTTCTTAAGGAATCTCCACACTGTTCTCCAAATTGGCTGCACCAACTTGCATTCCCACCAACAGTGTAAGAGAGTTCCCCTTTCTCCACATCCTCTCCAACACACGTTGTTTCCTGTCTTGCTAATTTTGGCCATTCTAACTGGTATAAGGTAGTATCTCAATGTGGTTTTAATTTGAATCTCCCTGATGGCTAGTGATGATGAACATTTTTTCATTTGTCTGATATCTATCAATTTGTATGTCTTCATTGGAGAAGTGTCTGTTCATATATTCTGCCCATTTTTTTTATATGACTATCTGTTTTGTGTGTGTTGAGTTTGAGAAATTCTTTATAGATCCTGGATATCAGCCTTTTGTCTGTAATGTCATTTGCAAATATCTTCTCCCATTCCGTGGGTTTCCTCTTTGTTTTGTTGACTGTTTCCTTTGCTGTGCAGAAGCTTTATTATCCACCATGACTAGGTGGGATTCATCCCTGGGTTGAAAGGATGGTTCAACATTCGCAAATCAATCAATGTGATAGAACAAATCAATAAGAGCAGAGAGAAGAATCACATGGTCCTCTCCATTGATGCAGAAAAAGCATTTGACAAAATCCAGCATCCATTCCTGATTAAAACGCTTCAAATCATAGGGATAGAGGGAACATTCCTGAACTTCATAAAATCTATCTATGAAAAACCCATAGCAAATATCATCCTCAATGGGAAAAAGCTCACAGCCTTCCCGTTGAGATCAGGAACACCACAAGGATGCCCACTCTCACCACTCTTGTTCAACATAGTATTAGAAGTCCTAGCAACAGCAATCAGACAATAAAGAGAAATAAAAGGTATCCAAGTTGGCAATGAAGAAGTCAAACTCTCTCTCTTTGCAGATGACATGATACTTTATATGGAAAACCCAAAAGACTCCACCCCCAAACTACTAGAGCTCATACAGCAGTTCAGTAATGTGGCAGGATACAAAGTCAATGTACAGAAATCAGTTGCTTTCTTATACACTAACAATGAAAACAAAGGGAAATTAGAGAATCTATTCCATTTACTATAGCACCAAGAACCATAAGATATGTGGGAATTAAACCTAATCAAAGCGGTAAAGGATATAAATCTGTTTTGAGTTTTTTGGTTACACTTGTGTCCAAGCAGGGTACTGTGTGCATGCAAATGACTCATCGAACTAACTTAGCGTTTAAATATGTGGCCATAGAGTGCCGACTTCCCAAGTACGGGAAATGAGACTTTTCTGCTCTGGTCCCCTAGAGTTTTTTTTTTCCTCTTGAAGTTTCTTTGATAGGAGACCTCTTTAGGCCTTCCCATTCAGGGCAGGTTCCATCCACTAGATAGCAACACGTTTATTTGTCAAACTTATTTCCATTCTGTCTCTTTCCAAAAACTACTAGAGGCAGGACAGATTTATTTTAAGCAGCAGTCTGCAGGCAGAGTCCTAAGGCACATCTGTTCTTTCACATGGCTGCTGTTAGCTAGTTAGCAAGTATGAGAACACAGCATTGACCCTGGTCATTTTAGCTGCAGTTCTCAGAGTTCTGTTCCACAGCATCACTGGGGGAATAAACATTGTGTTACCTATTGCACAGATAGACCTTTTAATCGATAGTAATCATCTTAATGACTTAATAACCAAGTCAGATCTGAAATCCTACTGCACTCCATATCCTGCTGTTTTACTTTCCCGTTGACTGATTATGCATAAATGGATTATCTGTAGATTTTTTACATCAGACAGTTTTCACTGAGATGAAACTGTACCCCCCCCCTTCTTATCTGTCAGCCCTTAGTTTCTCAAGGCATATAAACTAATTTGAAGAAATAGCTGAAGTTGGGGGAGGGGATGTTAAAGAATTCTTCTCCATACATAGAATATATTCTTTCAATAGAAAATGGCATTTAAAATCTGTGCTATGTCTTTCCATTTTGACCAAGTTTGTCAGGTTTTAGTAATGTACCCAGGGATTCTGTTCATTCTAGAGGGGCTCAGCCTCACTCTAAGGGTCTCACTCCCGATCTGATGTTCTTTCCACTGTCACATTACGTCCTACTGCTGTTGTCATCACAACCTGATTCTTGTGTTACATAACATCCCTGATTTCTTTGGATGATATTCTCAACAAATACTGCCAGGATGTAAAAGATTTAGGATAGAAGATGCACAGAGCACAGCATTTTTGTGTACAGTAACCTCGTATCCATTTTCGGTAGTGACCCATTTCATCTGCGGTTGTTCTGAAGGTCCCTGCACGACTCTAAATGCTTTGATCCCTTTGCCAAAGGGATTCATAGTCTAGTGACTCAAGACTTCTTCACTGATTTCCAGACTTCTTTTAAATATACAGCCAACAGACAAATATTGATGAACATACAAGAACTTAAGATACAGAATTTTTAAGAGCCCTTACTAAAGAAATTACCAAAAGGCAAATTTCAGCCAAAACAAGGAGATAAGTGGAGAATCTTTGGCAATGAGACTATAGCATCTTAGCATCAAATTCAATGTGCTTTGTAAGACTAAAACAAAAGAGAAAGTGATTGCCATAGAATGACAGTGTCATCAATTCTGACAATGTAGAAATAATAAAGAATAGGGGAGAGGAAGAGTCAAAGGTGAGAGGTAGCGTATGCATACTAATATCTTCAGATTTTATTGCTGGGAGATAAAAAAAAATTACTTCAAACAAAGCTATAACTATATTTAATGGTTAAAGAAAAGCAATAAACACTGTAAAATCGAAAATATATGGGAGGATGGTGGAGAGGTAATTCAAATATTCTTATTTATTATTGCTCTCATTAGAGTTAGTACAACCATGTATATATAGTTATACATAAAAGTAACCACAAGAATAGAAACATACCCTTGTAAGCCATCATATAAAATAAAGAACATAAGGCAAAAAGCACAGACTATAATGTTGTGAAAGTTTTTTTTTTTAAATGATACTATGGAAGCTGAGAAATTGAAATTTTTTTAAAAAGTCACTTATAATAGCACTTAAAAATATAAAATTCAGTTGATCCTTATTATTCACAGATTCCATGTTTGCAAACTTAGTAAGATTTATTTGTAACCTCAAAATCCATATGTGTAGCACACATATGTGCTGGACCATTTGGATAGCCATATGCAAAAATGTGATTTTTGATCCATACCTTTCACCAGATCAAACGTTAGATCAAAATGGATGCTAGATCTTAATCTAAGACTTCTAAAAGGAAACCTAGGAGAAAAACTTTTGTGATTTTGGATTATACAAAGATTTCTTAGACTCAAAAGCACGATTTGTAAAAGAACAAGTTAATTAGATGCAAATATTAAGAACTTCTCTTTGGAAGAAACTGTTCAGAGAATGAAAAGATGAACTACAGAGTGGGGGGGAAATATTTGCAAATCATACATCTGGCAAAAAAATTTGTATTCAGAATATATAGAGTCCTCAAAACTCAATAAGAAAACCTAATTTTTAAAAATCAGTGAAAGAGGGTTGTGGGCAGCTTAGTCATTAAGCATCTATCTGTCGTCAGCTCAGGTCATGATCCCAGGGTCCTGGGATCCACCGTGTCAGGCTCCCCACTCAGCAGGAAGCCTGCTTCTCAACCTCTCCTACTCCCCCTGCTTGTGTGTTCCCTCTCTTGCTGTGTCTCTGTCAAATAAATAAAATCTTAAAAAATATAAAATAAAAAAATAAAACCAGCTTGTGATTTGAACACTTTCCAAAGAAGACAGAGATGGCAGTTAGCACATGAAAACATTCTCAATGTCATTAGAGAAATACAATTAAAGCCACAGTGAGGTATCACTACAGACTCCTAAGGATGACTAAAATGGAAAGATGACCATACCAAGGGCTGGCATGGTGTAGAGCAGCTGGAGCTCCCATGCTGATTGGAATGCAAAATGCTACAATCAATTTCAAAAATGGTTTGGCAGTTTCTCAGATAGTTAAACATATACTGGGGCGCCTGGGTAGCCCAATTAGTTGAGCATCCAACTCTTGGTTTTGGCTGGGGTCATGATCTCATGAATGAATCTCAATGATGTTAAATAAAAGAAGCCAGAACCCCCCAAAAGTACATAATTTAGAATTCCATTTCTGTAAAATTCTAGAAAATGCAGACTAGTCTATAGTGGTAGAAAACAGTTAATTGGCTCCCTGGGCATGAGATGTAGGGGCTGGAAGAGAAGATTGAATTACAGAGGAGCATGGTAAAACAACTTCTGTGGTTTATGGAAATGTACGTTATTTTGATTATGATGGTGTTATAGGTATATAAACATGTCCAGACTTATTAAATTACACATTTTAAGTAGATGCAATTTATTGTGTCTCAATTATATCTCTAAAGCTGTTTTTAGTAAGACTAGTAGGAATACAAACAGAAAATATAGCATATATCTTGTGCTTATCAATAAACATAAGTGTTCTAAACCTACATATTAAAAGAATTGGCTCACATAGAAACAAATACAATTACAGGCTGTGTATAAAGTACAAACTAAAACAAAGTGGTTTAGAATGAGGGTAAAATTATGGAGAAGAACATACAAATGAAATGCAAAGATACCAGAACTTAAAATCTTATAGAATGAATTAATGGTAAAAGTATTAAGTCAAAGAAGGGTTCTGTATAACGAAAAGGGGGTGCAACCCAATGATAGCCTAAGAGTTATTATATATCAAATAACACCATTTCCTTAAAATATACAAGCAGTGCATAGAAGAAGAAACAAATTTTGTGTGATATGTGTATAATGTGACCTTTATACATAAAACAGAAACTGCCTTCTTTATAAACACTGACTATTCAGACAAGTTGTTTAAGTAATATTTTTTTTATTTATTTTGTAAGGATTTTATTTATTTATTTTATAGAGAGCACAAGCAGCAAAGGCAGAGGGAGAAGCAGGCTTCCCACATAGCAGGGACCCCAATGCAGGGCTCAGTCCCAGAACCCTGGGATCATGACCTGAGCTGAAGGCAGACACTTAACAAACTGAAGCACCCAGGTGCCCCTAAGTAATATTTTTATAATTTAAAAAGTTAAATCATAAAGAAAAATAGAAAATTCTTTGCTTTATCTGAAAGTGAGGAAAGCCTTGCTGATTATGAGGTAAACTCTGGGAACCATAAAAACAAATTTTAAAAGTTTCACAGTATAAACTTGTTAAAAAAAACTACATGGCAAAAAAATTTTTTTTAGGTAAAGTCAAAACTCAAATGAATAGGGAAATTTGGAATTCATATAGGAATTCCTGGAGGTAATCTCCTTAATACATAAAGAGTGCCTACAAATCAATAAGAAAAAGACTAATGTTCTATAAGAGTAAGGGCAAAGGATGTAAACATTTCATAGTAAGGAAAAGGAATGACTTTTAAGCATTTTAAAACATATTTAGCTTCATTTATAACAGTAGAAATGCTTAGTAAAAGCACCATGACATTTTTCACATATCCAACTGTGGAGACTCTAACAATAAATCCCGATGTTGGTGAGGGTGGGGAGAACACACTTCCTGTCTGGTAAGAATTTAAATTGGCTTAGCTTCTATGAAAAATAATTTGACATTAACTTTGACTATATATATGCCATGTAATCTGGTAATTTTATTTTTAGAAATTTATCCTATAGATCTATCTCCCTATATGCAAACTGAATACATGGATATTTATTATAGCATCACTTGTAAAAGAGAGAAAAAATAATTTATTAAATTTATTAGAAGTCAGGCTACATCTATACATCAAAAAGGTTGAGACAGCACTAGTAGCTAGGCACTGTATATAGTATGCTATCATTTTTTAAATACATCTACTATGTTAGTATAGGCATAGATTTTCCCTGGAAGGATACACAGGGAATTGGTCATAGCACTTCTCCCTTTGCTTAAGGACTGGAATTGGAAGGAGCATACTAATTCACTGGTAACATTTGGTACTTTGTGCACATATTACTAATGAAAAGTATTCTTTGCCTTGCGAATCAATCGAGAACCTGGAGAACCCTATACAATTAAATTGTCCAATAAAGATTAGGAATGTTTTAGTAATAAAAATAGCTGACTATAATAATTATTACATGTTGGACACTGTGCTCTGGGTTCTTTACAAACATCTGAGTTTTTCCAACAACTCTTGAAGGTAGTTCCCATACTTTACAGGTAAAGAAATAGATTCAGAAAATGGCCTTAAGGACATGCAGATAATAAGGGCCCTCTTAAGAAGTTCAGTTGAATTAAAAAAAAAAAAAAAAAAAAAAAGTTCAGTTGAATCAGGATTGAGAAGTAACATCCAAATACACATTCAAGCTTCTCCCCAAAGCATTTCTGGATGGCTTGCGTGTGCGCTGGTAGGTATATGTATCAGATCCATGGATGTTTTCTTATACTTCCAAGAAAAGACAGCCATCGTCTTACTCAAAGTTATGTGGATTAGGGTTGCAGCTAGTATGATTCCAGCAGGCTGCCCATCTTGGAAATATCAGCTGCCAAGATAAATGTTGTCTTTTGAGAGTAAATATTTTCACGCTTCTGTGTAGCTATGATGTGGTCTTGTTGGATGGTTTTATTCCATAAAGAAAAGGAGGTTCTCCAGCAGAGAGACAATGTTAAATCCAGGCCAAGCCTTAAAAATAAAAATTGAATTAAAATGAGGGGAAAATTTTGAAATGTTACCCCCCTCTTTTTTAACCTAACATTTTTTTAAATGAGGACTTTGGCTTCTATCACTATAAATAATTGATAAGGTTTTGTATTTTGAGCACGGGTAAATTTCAGCCTTTTTATTCTTCATTACTCAAGGGATCTTTTTGACAGTTGATAAACTGGCCTATATGTTTAAGTAATTATATGGTACATCTTTGGGTATCTTAATATAGTCCCTTCATACCAGATTGAGTTTATAGCATCTGGAAGTTTGCCTGCTCCTGGCAACATATTAGGGCTTGCATTTACTACCGACTCACTGTACCACTTAGTTTGTGGTGGATTCCTATATATTTTTTATCCAGTGCTCTTTAGAAACAAGTTATACCTTGGAATTTTTTCCAGTTTTATTGAGATATAAGTGACATATGGCAGTGTATAAATTCAAGGGATACAGCATAATGATTTGACTAACATGTGTTATGGAATAATATAGGAATGAAGGTATACCTTGTTTTACCCAGTAAATGAATTATTTAAAAGGAAGCATGTAAATGGAATTACTGAACAATGAATCTTTTTCAGATTAGTCATTTTCAAGGTGCTTTGTTTTTCCTTATAATTCATATTTATTCAGGTTCATTCTTTCAACTTGCTTTGTTTCCCATGGCAAGTAGCTCCCTGTGTCTGCAAATACTTGTTCAGGTAAGTAAACATTCGTTGCAACAAACAGATTCACATGTACCCTTCTTTAGAGCCTTGTCCACCGACTAACTAAATCTCTCTCCATAAACCTCACCAGCTCCTGTTCTTACGTGAGACTGCAGTTAGGCATTGCGGTCTGTCTGAAGGTGTCCGGCCGTAAGAAATCCCACCTTTGGTTTAATTCTCACAGGAATATCTTCATTTCATCCCATGCTCCTTCTTGTCCGCATCTAAAACCATAAACTGTTCAAAAGTGAAAGCACTGTTTTTTTTGAAGAATGACTTTGTTGGAGGTCAGTTTCTCCAAGTATGGCCCCCACTCTTCTTCAGGCTACCATGGATGGGGTGGTCCTTGCTGAGGGGTGGACTCTGGGTACCAGTGGTTCTGACATCGGCTATGGAGACTGGTCAGGCTCCAGAGCGTTGCCTTGCCCTTCCGGGACCGCATCCGTCCTGCATCGTCTTCTGCTCTATGGGGGCTGCTCCTCAATCTGTGTGGAAAGCCGTCTGCAGAGTCTGCAGTAAAGTGCATGCTTTGAAAGTCACTGTAAGAAATAGGCTGTGTGATCCAGCCACCACCTCCTAGGTGGGAACACTGCACTTCAGCCCTAGTTCCCCAAAGAGAAGCAATAAGACAAGTAACAAAAGAAGAGATTGCATATTTGGCAGCTTAGTAGGTTCTGAAGGTACATGTTATGTGAAATCATCCGGTGATAAGATGTAACTGAAGCAGTGACCTTGCTGAGAGAGCAGTGACCTTCCTAGACACAGGACCAATGCTTGTAAGATGACACAACTGAGGCCCCAGCCCTTAAATATCTTGTCCAGGTGGCACGTGGGAATTCGTCTTGACCTGGACTGTTAAGCTTGCAGGATACTGCCTGAGTGAAGGCTGATTTGAAAAGAGAGGAATTCCTGCCTTTGAGGAGCTTTTCATCCAATATAAATGGTACAATTCCTTTGGGACACATCTCCCCCAAGGCATGTGAATGTGTTCTTGCCCACCTCTCCAGCGGCATCTCTTGGCGGTTCCTATTTTCTGAGCTCTATCTGAGGTCCTCTCTTGTGACTTGTCCCACTGACCACATCCAACTTCCTTGTAATTAGGAGTGACTCCAAATTGGAAACAGGTTCTCCTCCAGTGTTTGTATCTTCTCTGGCATCTGTGTCTGCTGGATTGATGGACCATGTCCCTCCAGCCCATGTGCAGCCTATGCATGTGGTAAGTTCTCTGCCAGGGTTCATCACATAGCTCAGTGAGCCGATTCTAGGCGGGCGTGGGAGTGGCCCAGTGCCAGGCTCAAAGCCATTGCCTCTAACAAACAGGCTTATCTTTTCTATTTATTTATTCAGTGAACCACTGTTGATTTTGATGAAATCCAAGTTAGCACCTTTGCGACTTTCTAATCGTACCCATGGTTCAGGCACTTGTTTGAAATATGGCTCTTTGAAAAGATGGACTATTTTAAAGAGTGTGTTCATGCAAAATAAATTATGAATTCCTTTAGCCACCTCTTCTCTTTAGAAATAGCACTCATACATATTTTATACATAAATTGACAAGGATGGCAGAGACCTCATCTTCCCTGTAGCAATTTGAGCCAGACTGATGGAGGATTTATTGCTTAATTATACTTGTCAGCCTGACATAAAAGTCATTAGTTCTGGAAAAACATGTTTGTCATACCGGGATTATCTCTAATTAATACAGTCAATATCGAACATATATTTAAAGCCAAACAGAATCGTAATCTCCAAAGCATATGTTCTGGAAGACAGTGAACTGATGGTAAACCCCCTCGGGTGGTGAAGCGGTGCTCTAAGAACAGGTTTGCATTTGAGAAGAGGAAATGTCATGTTGTGCCTCATTCCCTCGGCTTTGAATACAGTGAAATCCGTGCTCCTGGTGCTGACACCCACTGCCGATGAATGATCAAGGTAACTAAAGAGGTCATGGAATGTGACTGTTGTTGGTGAGTGACTGTATTCAAAGCTGGGGTCCAGCGTGTGGTTTTCCCAGCATCAGAAGCCATTGACCGAGTTGATCGCTGCAGTGCCCACACATGGTCTTACTCCCTTTTCCTAAATCACACATGAACTTGGAAGTCAGCAGGATAAGCAAGGCAGTCCAATGAGGCAACCCCCTAGCGAGAATAGCTGCTTCTGCCCGATGTCCAGGCGTGTGCTGGTTTATCGATGGTCATTGCCATGAGGTGCTGCAGTGCTGCTGACCTTCCAGGGCAGTGGCCATGCGCCCTGCCACACTGGCCCAGCATCCTCGTGGACACACTGCTCTGGACGGCAAAATCATTCTGCTTTTTCCAAACCACTGCACAGTTCACAGCAAACTCATTCATAGGCTCCTACGTGGGTCTGTCTCTGCCATAAACATAAATATCGGAAGTTGGCTTGGGCAGAAAAGGTTCAGTTCATTGGTGCTGTGCAGCATTACCCCAAAAATAGTTTCCATTATTTTTTTTCTGTACCAATTAAGATGTTTGCAGCGATCTACCCTGTCCTAGAATACTTGTGTTCAGTAACCAGAACGGCTGTGAGAGGTGAGGGTTGTTATTTATCTGTTTTATCAGGTCCTCTGTGCAGTAATCCTTTTGCATAGCTCTTGATTTAAATCATAGGGCGGACTGAAATATTAACAAATTAGAGCTAACAGTTAAAGTGACACAAAATAGACTTGCTGTAAACATCCGGAATAATTGGCCAGGGAGCATGTACTTTCCTTTGTCTCAGTAAAGAGTGCTGAGTTGTGGACATCATTTGGAAGGCTGTTGGAAACACAGGCTTATAGGGTTCTTGGTGGGGAACCCAGAAGACAAAGACATTACTGGCGTCCCAAGTAGGGTGTGCAGGATGCTTCCTAGGACTGTTCCCATTGGGTGGGATGTTAGGTCACTTCCGACTTCTTCCCGAGTTGTTTTGTTGGAAACTGAAGGAGGGGGTGCTGTGAACAGCCTCACAGAATACCACCACCTCTGGATATGTGATGCAAAGCTCTTCAGAGCAGCTCTGTGAAATGTTGAGATTTATTTGGAAAAGATTCCTTCAGTGTAAGCCACACCAAGTGTCTGGTCCCCTCTTTGGAGAGGCAGACACAACACTAATTACATCTACTCATGGAAGAGACTCGGCAGGGTGCTGCTGTTTCCAAAACCACGGTCATTTGATTTAGTCAGACTCTGTGTGGTTCCAGAATAGGGACTGCTGTCCTGTCATAGTTGGCATCCAGGATGTCTAGACAAGAGAGATAATTAAACTCTTGAGTCATCTGGTTCTAAGACACAGCAATAGAAAAATTAGATGTGGACTTGAAGAAGAATAATTTTGTTTCATTTCATTTGAAACTCAGATTCACACACTTACACAAACACAGTATTCCCTTAAGTGAGGTCGACTCTAGTAAGGCATGCCCGCATTGGTGTGCATGATAGTTGAGTTTGGCTTCCTAATATCTAACGTAACTAGCTCTTTTTCTCTCCTGCATTTCTAGCATCCCTTCTATTCCTGATGCAAACACGTAAGGCCTGAAAATTACCCACGTGACCAACTTGGTAGCTTTGCCTCCTCTGAGAATGCTTTGAATGCCTTACAGATTCCTTTTATGTATTAACCCATAAATATCAATTTTAAATAGTAATATGAGACCCTATTTACATCTCCTCCCACAACTGAAGATTATCACAGTCCAAGTACGTATTTGCTCAAGCCACAGACAGCCGCCTCTTAGCCTGCATTCAGAAGCACATGAAAGTGCCATGAGAAACTTAAGCACTTTGTGGAGGCTCTTGGCCGTCTGCTATGGTCACACAACTAATCCCACACCCTTGGGCAGTGGTAAGGGGAATACGCAGATAACCATAATGTCTTAAGTGATGAGCGACATAAGAGAAAAAAGGCTCAGACACCAATAGGCCTTGAAAATTGACTGGTCCAGTTGTCTTTCCCTGTGTGGTAGACTTAGTAGCTTAGCTAAAACTATTTGATTTTGTTCATAATTTTGTGAGTCTGGAATTTGGGATGGGCATGCATGGGTCATTTGTCTCTGATCCCCCATCGTGAATTTTGGGACATTTGGTACCAGAGAATCCACGCCCACAGTGGCTTCTTCACTCCTCTGTCTGGGGTCTTGGTGCTCTGGGGCCTCCCCTCTTCCCACATGGCATTTTGGGTTGCAAGGCCTCTCCTTGTAGTTAAGCTTTTTCTGTGGGGACTCAGGACTCTAAAAGTGAGTGTTCCAGGGTACTAAGGAGAAGCTGTAAGGCTACTTCTGACCCAGCCTTGGAAGTAGTCCCATATGTCACTTCTTGTGCATTCTGTTGGTCAAGCAAGTTCCTAAAAGCAACCCAGATTCAATAAAGATAGAATAGATGATGCCTAGTCCTCTCCAGAGCAGAAAGCTCTAGTCTGTTAGAAGAGCTGTTAAAACTCCTTTGGGGAATAAATCAGTTTTGCCCAATAACTGTTTTGTATTTGAGGAGAAAGCCTGAAATGTAACACATTGTTTATTCTACTTGTATTTGATTTTTGTCTCAATGCTGTGAAACCAGTGCTCCTGGCTTTAATCCTGGTGATAATGCCAACTGTGTATGGACAACATTGACAAGTGAGGCTTGTTTTAAGTAGCGGGGGGCTGAGAATATGATAGTGCTGCTGACTGAAAGGGGAAACCCAGAAGAGAAAAAATGAGGGCCAAAGAGTAGAGTGATGCTTTAGACACAAGTAACCAAATGCCCTACTAAAAGCAGCCTTAAAACCCCTCATTTTTCTTTCAGAAGTTGTCTGGAGCAGGTAGTTCCAGGTAGTTCCAGCTGTGGAGCAGGTAGTTGCAGATGTGGTTCAACTTACAGATGTCAGGGCTTGGCCCACCTCTTTGAGAGGCTCTGGACCTTCCTTTCATGGCGCTAGATGGCCCCCTCCACTCCAAACCTCACAGTACTGTTGTAGTAACAGAGAAAGGAAAGAATCTCTCCTGATGGCTCCCATCCCAAAGAACCCCACACCAGATTTCTCCTAAGTCCCACTGGTCAGTGTTGGCTCAGATCTCCGTGTGCTAGCCACAGAGCCTGGGAGAGCTTTCAGGCTTGTTCACAGGAAGCCAGCTCAGCTAGTCAGGAGAAAGGCATTAGGCAGGTAACTGACGATATCTGTCACAGTGATGAATTCCATTTTCTCTCCCTGCACAGTTGATAAAGGCTCACTTAGCAGCCTTATAGAGCTTGAATTAGGTAGGCTCAATCATAACTATAATAAATTAGTATTTTCTAGAAGCCAGTTAGTTTCTCAGTGGACTTTTCCCTTCTGCTCTGTGATCGAGAGCTGATCCCACTGCTTCGTAACAAAAGGTTTGATTGTTTTCCTCTTCCACTATGTGAATGAAGCCTCTGTGGCTGCCATAAAGACATGCGTCCATCCTATCAGACGTCTGCAGGATTGCCTTTCCGGTATCATTACATATTTGATATCTCCATATGTGCTCTTAGATAGGTACCTGCTGCCTTCTAGGAGCCAGCAAATTCTCTAGATGTTATCAGCCATCCTTGTTTTAGAGTCTGGGAGCTCAGAAAACTCCCTGACATTTCATCTGCATTGGACCAGGACCACAATGCTTGCTCCCCTGGAGGCAGAGGCGGGCTGAGTGGAACAGAACTTGTGACAATAAAGCTAAGAAAGGAAGAAACTGTCTTGGCTCAGAAGGGGCCGAGCTTGGGCAACTGGGATTGCAAGGTGGTGCAATGTATATACTCGTATGTTGTTACATCAAGAATATCTGCAAAGATTGCCTAAGCTGGATAAAGCTGGAATCCTCTTGTTCTGTGGATCTGTAATTGTAATTGTCTAATCTGTAATTGCCCAATTGTGGTATTTTTCACCCGATAAAAATCACATGCCGTAAATTTAAGCCCAGGTGTCACAGTGGGCACCTTGGTGAATAAAAAGCGGTGGGGAGGGTGAAGGGGAGAGACCTGACGAAGGAAGCTCTAAATTTCACCGTCTGTCTGTAGCAGTTCATTGAGTCCTCGGACATGGACATAGTCTGAGTGCCTACCGCGCCGCAGTGCTGGGATGGAAAACAGATAAAGCTACTCACAGCGCTGAGAGAGAGTCAGCATCCAGGCCCCTCCCCTCCACCCCCCCATAGTAGAAAAGCACAGAGGGGAGAGCAGCAGGATCCACCAAGCAAGCTAGTTGGGCTGGTTTTCCTTACAATTGTAAAGTACCTAGTTTCTGAGTTTGAGTTGGTGTAATAAAGATTACATTGTGTTACAGTAATTGTATTTGAGCTATATTACAGTGAGTGCCAGGAGGAAGCCTTACTTGCCTTTCTGTATGATATTTCAGAAATAGATTTCAAAGCAATTTGTTACCTTGGGGAAATTCCTATTTCCAAAATACCTGCAATGATTGATGCAAGTCGGTGAATCTGTAATTTACAAGACGCTGAATTTCCAAAAGTCCTATTTTAAATGTTAGAAGTATTGTTGAAAAATTGGTACTTCTGACAAGAGAAGAGGGTAATAATGCATTAGATACTTGCCAGAAAGAAAGCAAAAATGGACTTCAAGCTCCAACTCTATTCCGATCCCCCCTACCCGGCCCCACCGCCACTAACAGAATCTGGCCCCACTCTTGGCTTCATTGTGCACACGAGATCATTCTGAGCCCAATTTGTGTCATCAAGGGCAGTCTGCATCTCTCCATTTGTTTCTGAGGATGCCATTGGTACTCTCAGGGGGCCTGGTGTGGACTGCCACCTTTTGCTCCAAAGCCCAGTCCTGGCTTACCTCCCAGTCTTCTGAGGGCCAGCTATGCTTCTCCTCCCTGTGGGTGCAGCCTGACACGCCGCCAGCACTCAGGACTCTGTCCAGGCAGGCCTGTCCTCCTGGCTTCAACTGAAGGGAATCACTGCGAGAACTGAAAGCAACGGAGAGGTGGTTGTCAGTCCAATTCTGAAGCTTCTCGGCCATCTCTGCCCCCAGGGGAGTCTGTTACCTGCTGGTCCAGAGCCAGTCCCCACTTTGTGGGATTCATTTCTCCCTGCAGAATCTCTTTTCCCCCACTTCTCCATCTTCCCTACATCCAGAAGCTTCTGAACATAGCCTGCCTATGATATTTTCTTAATCAAAAAGTCTCAGAAAAAGCATTTCCCTAACCCAAGAGCGTTCACCTTTCCTAACCCTGGTCATTCACATTGAGCCACATAAAAGGCAGCAGAAGACTGAAGTTGTTCATTTTAAGTGGGCTCACCATTCAAGGTGTCCTGGATCAGGCATTCAAGGCTTCAGAGTCCCTGTGCTTCCTTCCCTGTTGGGGTTGGCCAGACGGGGGTCAGCCTGGATTGTGCGCTCCCCTGTACCGTGAACAGTTCCTGGGTAGGGCTTCCCTATCAGTAGCCTGTTCCGTGTGATATGCGAGCTTATGTTAACCTGGGTCACAAGAATAGTTTGAGTAGAATCTGTCAAAAGGATTGGGCCCACCAACAACATAGGGCCTGTAGAATGGCTATTTCCGGCCTTTCTGGGAGGAGGATGGGTTCCCATGCCCAGGGCTGTGCTGGGTTATGGGGTGAGCACAACGCATCCTCCCCGGGCATCAGCTTCCCAGCAAGTCTGGAAATGTTAAAACCAGTCAGCATATTATGGAAGGGAATATAAAAATTTACGATAATTTTCAAGTAAAATGTTGTAAGAGGAGAAACTTCACTACAGCGTGCTTTCCCAGAACAAGGTTCAGGTGACTTTCTTCCAGTTTAAGGCAACTTTGATGGCAGTTTGAGAAACACTATACTTAAGAAGTTACGATCATACAAAAATGTATGGCATTTTAAATGGAGTTGTTGTGGCACTTGTGAACTCCTGATTTTGCTGGTATTTCTTATTTAATGCAAAGTATATGCCATAAAACTTTTGTTTTGAGTTGAGATATTTGTAAATTGAATACTTTTAAATTGCAACAGGCACTTTTTTTTTTTAAGATTTTATTTATTTGAGAGAAGAGGAAGCAGGCTCCCTTCTGAGCAGTGTCCTGGGATCATGACCTGAGCCAAAGGCAGAGACTTTAACCCACTAAGCCACCCAGGCGCCCCCAACAGGCACTTTTTTAAGGAAACCTAAAATTAGTTTATAAATGATCACCCCCTGATTGTTAGTTTTAGAAGTTTGAGTTTAATAAAATTGTTTATTTATTTAAGTTTTATTTATTTATTTCACCTAACTATAATATAAACACCCATTTATCTTGAAAATAGCTATTAGTTTGGCTTTCAAAAAATGTCACTTATATCAAGGCCATTAGATTTATCTGACTCAGACCAATGAAAATTTAAGACTATTTTTGTTACTGGAGTTGAGTAGTCTAAGAAGTCTTTTTTAGATTTCTGGCCATATTAAATATTTAAATTATTTCCAATACTTGTATTGTCTTAATGAAGCACATAGAACAAAACAGTTCAGTCACGAAGCTCCTCAGGCCAGATGATTAAATAACCATGAGATTAACCAGGCTAACTTCAAAGTTGATTTGGAATGTTGTACTACTTTTTGCTTTAAGCAATTATGTTCGTCAAATATAAATGTTCAGGGTACAATTTCATTAACATGCTTTATATGTCCAGCTACTTCCAAATGCTTTCTTGGTCCTCATACAGTGTCATTATTCAATAAATGTTTCATAGAAAGGCTCATTAAAATTTTATTTATTATACTTAATGTAAAAGCGTAGAAATGAAGATAAATTAGGTTGAAGTGGAATGGATAAAATGTAATTGAAATAATTTGGAGTACAATTTAAATAAACTTCTTCATTAATTTGGAAGTATTAAAAGTGTGTGACCACAGCTTAAGATGTGTTCAAATATATCATTATGGAGAAAATAAGAATATTGTCTTACTGGTTTTTAGGTTCTTTTAAAAAGGCTATTAGCTTGAGTCTAAAAATAGGAAAGATAAAATTAACTTAGCTTCCTTATTTATTAACTTAGTAAATGTCTGGGTTAAGCAACTACTTATGCTCTGTTCTCCATCTTACGTAAATCTTGTATGATTATCACTGGCTAGAATAATGTATAGAAATCCTTACAGAACACTTTTATTTTTTCAATGACTTTTTTTTTTTTTGCTAGATTACAATCTCTATTGCATGGGGAAAATATAACAAAATGTCATTGACTTAACTAACTGCTGTAGTGTTGAAATAAATTTTAAAATTTTTAAATAAACATGATTAATCTAAAAATTCAATCAGTGAGTTAAGGCAATATGGAGAAACTGTATGTTTTTCCAGAAATATGATTAAATCAAATCTTGCAAACTAGTAAATTAAACTTTGATTTGACTTAAATATTGCTTATTCTAAAAGTGTTGAGTAAAATCAGAGTTGTAACTGTTAGCTTCTCTATAATTCAGGGCACAGCATAGGGATAGGTTCCGACTTTTTTTTCAAGATTTTATGTATTTATTTAGAGAAAGAGAGGATGAGCAGGGGAGGGGCAGAAGGAGAAGAAGAGAGAATCCTCATGACCCTAAGATCATGACCTGAGCTGGAAATCAAGAGTCTGACACTTGACTGAGCCACCCAGGCACCCCAGAGACAGGCTCTGACTTAAAAAAAAAAAAAAGTTGGCTTGTACTGGTTTTGCTGGAAGAGTGATATTTGTTAAATATGAGCAGAATTGCAGTTAAGTGCTAAAATGAGATTTTATTGAATTTTTGTATGTATTTATTTCATTATTAGGCTATCAGCTGCAAAGGTCAACACAGTATATCGTACACTCTGTCAAGGAATCAGACTGTGGTGGTGGAATACACGCATGATAAGGATACGGATATGTTTCAGGTAACATCTTTATTTTTCTTTCGGATGCGGTGTCATTAACATGACGTCAGTTTCAGGGGTATCATGTAATGGTTCCATACTTGTGCCTATGGCAAAGTAATCACCACAGAAGACTGTTAACGTTGCCACCACCTGGAGTTAGACAGCTTTTCTCCGGGGATGAGAACTTTTAAGAGCCATGCTCCTAGCTCCTTTGACCTACACGGTGCCGTAGTAAATACTACTTTACCATAGGTGCCCTGCTGTCCGTGATGTCCCCATGACACACTTTTCTTTTCCTCGTGGAAATTCTTGCACACTCTCCTTCAGTTCCACATTTCAGTATGTCATCAAAACTAGCACAGTAGTGTTTGGTGATGTACAAGGAGAAAGCAGAGAGGATAATATAAAATCTAATTCCTATGTGGCTTTTGGAAGACTAAGGGGAAAAAAAACTTGATTCTAAAACTGCAGACAGAAATGATAAAAGCTACATTCTTAGGTCTCACTGCAGTAAAAATACCCATTAATAACAATAATAAAAATTTTAAAAACCAACCACTTTGAAAAGCGAACATGTTTAAAAACCTCCTAAATAACACTTGAACCAGAAATGCAGACATTGGTACTGCAATTATTAGGTCTTTTAAAAAATTATTGTGGGAACATTATGTAGCAAAACTCATGAGATGTGACTGACCGCATACTCAGAAGAAAATGTAAAAAAAATCTGAAGTACTTCCATTATAGAAGGAAGGAGGGAACAAGTAACTAAACATTGGTCTCCAAGAGTTCTCTAAAAAATGATAGTAAGAAAATACACTTGATCTTAGCCAAAAGGCCGAGAAGCGATAATAGTAAGAAAATACAGAACAGGCTTATGACTAGCTTTAATGGTATGTAATAAAAAGTCCAAAACTACATCAAAAGAAAACAGAAGGAAATAATCGTAGAAAAAAATTCATCAGTTTAAGAAGAAGAGAATTAATAATATATCTAAGATTTGATATGTTAAAACTAGAGAAAATTAAAATTAAGGCTAATGAGGAAAAAAGCAAACTCGAATGGGGAACCGTGAGGCTTTGCATTTCTATATGGAATGTTAAATTATTAAATGAATGATTTTGAAACAGGTGTCAGAACAGTATTCCAGATAATATCAAAAAGGGGAAATAAGGAACCCTGAAAAATAAGAAAATATCCTCAGTCTGGCTTATAAAAAGAGAAATGTGAATTCAGTTCACACAGAGATCTTAATTTCCACTTATTAGATAGGGAAAAATCTGCACAGCACAGTTTTGTCAGACATGTGAGGAAACCCTCTCCGAGTCCTTTAAACTGGTATGACCTCAGTGGGGCGGTGATTTGGAAATGCTTGTGAAAAATGTAAAATGCTTACACTCTTTGACTTAGCTCTTATCTTTATAAAATTCTTCTTTTTCTAGAGATTGACCCCAGAGATACCCCTACATACATGCAGAATGACATTTTTACCAAGTCATTGCTCAAAGCAAGGTTTAATAGCAAAAGATTACTAATTGAATTTAAATAAAAAATAATAATACTAGCATAAGATCGTAAGCAACATAAATGTCGTTCTGGAGGGGCCCCACTTGGTAATTTCAGGTACAGCCATATAGTGGAAGGAGGCCTCCAAGTCTGTAAAACAGAGCAAGAAAAAGCTTTATGTATGGACATGGGAAGAGCTCCATTTAATGAGTTCTTATTTTTTATTTTATTTTATTTATTTAATGAGTTAAATATTAATGTCATTATATTGAGCCATTGATAATATATTCAATTAAGATTACTTAATCTTCAATGTTAATAAATTTAAGTTATTAAATATATTAAATATTAAATGGTATATTAATTATTAAATATTAGCATAGTTAAATGATTTAAATAACGTGTGTCTGCATTCAAAAGCTCCAAGAGGAGGAATAAGACATTATTATTAAACCAGTTGCCTTTGTGGGGAGGGGGATCAGGCAGATGGTACACAGGTAGGTATTTGACACATGATTTTTGAACCGTGTAAATGTGTTAGTTTTTTCTTTCTAAAAAAAAAAAAAGATTTTATTTGTTTATTTGACAGAGAGATCACAAGTAGACAGAGAGGCTGGCAGAGGGGTGGGGCAAAGCAGGCTCCCCGCTGAGCAGAAAGCCCGACACGGGGCTCGATCCCAGGACCCTGAGATCATGACCTGAGCCCAAAGCAGAGGCTTAACTCACTGAGCCACTCAGGCACCCCTGTGCTAGCTATTTTTTAAAAAGCTAAATGGGCACCTGGTGGCTCAGTGGGTTAAGGTCATGATCAGGTCCTGGGGTCAGGACCTATGTCAGGCTCCCTGCTCTCGAGGAGCCTACTTCTCTCTCTCTTCCTCTGCCCCTTTCCCACGTGTGCACACACTCTTCTCTCTTTCTCTCAAATAAATAAATAAAATCTTCTTTAAAAAATTAAAAACAAATAGTAAATTTAAGCAGTCCTAGACTCATAGTCATGGATATAGACAATTATTTAAGTGCCTTAAAAGTAAGATTTATCATTTTTAGACAAAATATTAACAGTGGTTTTACTCCTCATGCAATTCCATTTTATAATATTCTAAATACTTTTTCTTCTCATTCTAACAGAGAAAATCCCTTCCTAAATATGTATATACATACGCTTCCCTGCTGATAATTTTACAGGACTTCAAAATAATTTTTTAATAACTTTCCAAAATTATTAATCTTCTACTTAACAAGATTTTCTTTTTACGTAGAAAGTTTTCTTGACACACGTTTTACCCTAGAGAGCAGAGTCTCAACACAGAAAAAGCACATCAAGAACATTTTTACAGCTGTCGTGATACATTTTTTTACCGCTTTAAAATCAACATGTCACTGCGGAGGCCCCTGCAACTTCATCACTGTTCTGTGGTGACTTGTTGTGACAGAGATCGCGTACTCTTCATTGTGGTACACATTCCACTCCCATGGCTCACTTTCTTCCTTCTCATCTCTGCAAGTGCAGAATGAATGAAAGATTCATGAGAATCTTAACATGAGATCCATCCTCTTGACAAACTGAACACACAATGCGTTATTTGGCACAGCACTAGACAGCACATCTTTGGAACTTCTTAGTCTTGTAGAACTGAAACTTTGGACCTGTTGAACAATGGTTCCCACTTCACTCCATCCCCCAGCCCCTGGCAACCGCCATGCTCAGTTTCCATTTGACTGCTTTAGGTACCTCCTATAATTGTAATCCTGCAGCACTGTAATGTCCTCTGGGTTCGTCCATGCTGTTGCTTGTGGCAGGATTTCCTTGTTTTGAAGGCTGAATAGTAGCCTACTGGATGTTTCTACCACATTTTCTTTATCCACTCACCCTCTGGTGGACATTTAGGTTGTTTCTATACCTTGGCTATTGTAAATAATGCAATAGTGAACCTGGGGAGCAGATCTCTCCTTGAGAGCCTGATTTCAGCATTTACTTTGATAAATACCCAGGAACAGGATTGCTGAATCACATGGCAGTTTGGTTTTTAATTTTTTAAGGAACCTCCATACTGTTATAAACTTCTAAATTCTTTTTTGCACACTTTCCATTTCATTATATAGATGATTATGTGAAAGGCCCAATATTTAATAAAAGTAATTTTTTACTACTTCACCAAAGGCATACTTAAGTGAAACTAGCATTATTTTTAACTGCAAGTGCATGCCAATAAAGAATACAGAGGCCATTAATACAGTTTGGTGCCACTGGTTTGATTCTCATGAAAGCACTTGATTGCCGTAGCGCCATTTGGATAAATGTTAGCACAGTGGAAAAGGCCAACAGCATGTTTGTATTATTATGAAAGCAATTTTGGCTTCATGGACCTGGTCCTTAGAAAAGGTCTCAGGGACCCTGGGAGGTTCATAGACTGCGCTGAGAAATACCGAACTACACTATACTATCCACTTGCCTTCCATAGCTGGGAAATCTGGGTCTTTGAAAGGAAAGATGACTAGTACTAAGGGCAGAGAAGGTGTTAGTGGCAGCAGTAAGATTTATGTCTGCTGAGTTCTACATTCCCACATAGTACCAGGTTGACCTCTTTAAATGAAGCATGGTAATTCAACAAGGATTTATTGATTTACTAAGGAAACAGAACACATTTGTCATTTTTACTAAAATAATCTGATTCCACTTGCAAAATAACTAGACATATTGGAGGATTAATATCAGATCACTCTAAGCAGAGTAGAATTAAATAACTCTTAGAAGATCCTGAAAAATCAAGCTTGTTTTAATTTTTTTCTTCCTTTTACACATTTTTGTGTCCCCAACCTATCATTGAGAAAGGTTTCTGAGCAAAAAACACTGTACCATTCCTATTTCTCAAGCATGAACCTTGGTGGTAAGGGCTGTTCATTGTAGCCATTATTCTTTAAAATGATTTCTAGGCTAATTGAGCATTTAAAAGCAGAACATCAGACCAAACCAGACCTGCCTTTCCCACGGTGGAAACAGAGTAGGCTCAGAGCTCAGAAATACTATTGCCTAGGGAAAAAAGTATCAGTTTGATCGGAATTTAAGAGATGGGGTAAGTGTGAGAAAGTCTGAGTTGGTATAGCAACAATTTCATAGTAGTTATTTTCTAGAATAGGTGTACATAAAGGACAGAAAAAAAGAGTGTAGCTTTTGAGAGAGAAAAATATTAAAAATTGTCACAGGAAGTGACAAAATGTTTTCCAAGGCCCCTAAAGGGAGGTATGATGCCAAATCCATTCTGATCCTTGGGGTAAGGAAGCCAAATGCCTTGCACATTGCTCAGTTTCATAGTCCTGATCCTGGGTGTTGCTGGACCTTACAGGCTTGGTTTTGTTCATTTGGTTTTTAATTTAGGTGTTTTACACTACTTTTAGATGGTAACATCTTATTAGCACCCACCTAGGTGAGAAAAATGTGACAGTTCTTTCTTGAAACATGATACCTGCCTCTCTCCCAGGGTTCAGGGTCACTGTCCTAATCATCCATGCGTCAGTTTCATTTCTCTAGCACCTGCTGTGTATCAGATACTCATCTAGTTACTGGAGGGAGGCAGCCCAGGCTCCCCTCTGGTGGAGCCTGCATTCTAGAGGAGGGAAACAGACCACAAATGAAGCAGCAGCAGGAGCAAGTGCCATGGCCCCCAGGAAGGAGCAGGGTGAAGGAGGAGGTTAATGAAATGAAAAGAGCTTGGATAGCTGGGGCCCTTAGGCCAAGCAAATTGGAGGATTAAGCAAGGGAGAGGTATAATCTGATTTACATTTCTGAGAGATACCTTCAAGTACTGTCTAGACAAAAATGGAAATGTCACATGTGAAAACAGGGAGACCAGTTTGAAGATGAGGGTAATGCAGTCCAAAGAGGAGCTCCCGGCAGCAGAAGCTAAGGTGGGGAGAAATGGAAGGATGCAGACCGTGTCTGGAGGGAGTATTGACAGGCAGGGTTAAATGTGGGTGTGGAGGAAAATAAAGGATCAAGGCTAATTCTTTGGTATTGATTTTTAGCTTGAGTAGATCAAATGCCAGTTGTTGACCTGGGGAATCTAGGGGTTGAAGGAGGAATCCAGGTTCTGTTTAGAACATGCTACATTTTGAGATGCTTATTAGACCCCCAAGTGGTCATTGAAGTTCTGGGTAGAGATCAGGGCTTTTTGGCTAATAATGGAATTTGATGGTATTACATAGGAAGAGAACAGAAAGTGCAGGGAAGGGGTCTATTTGCCAACTAGCCTGTAAGAGTTTCATTATTCTAATACCAGGTACAGATATGGCAGGATACCAGCCACATGCCCTGGAAACCTGTGCAAGAATGGTGTCAGTGGGGCTCTGGGGTAGAAACACCCCGTGGGGCCGGCAGAGGAGAGAAGTGAAGGGCATGAGTAAGGCAATGGGAGGGTAGTAACTAGTGACAGATTTTTTTCAAGAAGTATTGCCACTACGTGAATCAGAGAAATGGGCCTGTAGCTTGAGGACGTTTGCAAGGGAAGGAATGTGTTTTTTAAGGTGAGAGACTAGTCTAGAACAATGCTGTTGGAGTATCCTCAACTGGGCGGCCAAGTGTCTGTTAACAGCACAGAGTGAGCTGGGTGGGAAATGGCGAGGAGGAGTTTGGAAACATACAGCACTTTTTATAGTACCTGAAGCCTCCAAGCAGGTGATCATTTTCCTGATACTCATTTTGATTGTACTTTTAAAATGTATCAGTGACAGGCTGAAATTTAAAAAACAAATTGGTCCTTTCAAACGCCACCACCCCCCACCCCCGCAGAGTCACAGAGTTTGAGAAGCTCTAGAATGTGTTTGATAACGGATGCTAAGATCTAGTAGGAGGGAGAGAGAAGTGGATGATTCGGGAGAGAGAAGGGATAGCGTCAGGAGCAGAATCCTTGGGAAGGGAAGAATACTGAGACCCCAGGCATCAGCAGAAAGATTGGTCTTGGGTAGGAGCAGTGGTATTTCCTCCTTGTCCTTGGAAGGAAGTTAGGAAATAAGGTTACGGACGCAGGGGTGGGAGTACCGTTGGTCCAGGAAAGGTGAGGGAGGCCCTTTCAGGTGTTTCTGTGCCATCTTACCTGCACTGAATTGGACCGACAACCAGACAAACCCAAACTCTTCTCATATATGTGTGTGGTGTCAGTAAAATCCTCCCTCAGGCTACTCTATGAGAATCAGCACTGAATGATCACCAGACAGAATTCAGAACCATCTTTCTTTGTCTACATGACCGCCCTTAAGATGATGTAGAGTTGATCCAGTACCCAGAAGGATGGGTTCCAAGTTTTGCACACCGGGTGAGTTTTCAGTAGGAAAGTAGCTTACTTTTTTTTTTTTTTTTTCTGGCAAAAAGAACATGAGGTTTGTATGCAAAAGTATAAAATTATACTGGTGGCACACCACAGGTTAGATTTAAGGGGAAGTGAATTGATAAACCAATTGAACATGACCAGTCAGATAAGTATCATGACTTGCAATAATTGATCCTAGCAGTATGTTCCGGTTGGACTAAAATGTCATGTGTTATAGCCCATTTCCGTTAACTCATCAAGACATTCATTTAATACACTGGGATGAAAGCAACATGGCCTTGCCCGAAGAGAGTAATCTTTGTAGACAGTAACAGTTGTGTGACATTCTACTCGAGCATGCTTAGCTTTGTGCTTCTAACAGAGCTTGAAGAGACTTTGTGTTCTTCTGTGGAGGTGACAGAAGTTATGTCAGGGACTTTGTCTTTGTGAGAGCGCTAGGCAATTGTAGAACTTTCCACATTTCACTCCTAAGCTTAGCAGTTCAGGACAAGTTGATTCCTGAGTTTAGAGAAGCTTTTATGGTATTTTTTTTTCTGTATTTGTGAAATATTTTACATTAAGTATTTGTTACTTTCTAGTTTAAAAAATCTCTTTAAAGTGAAATAACTCAAAGAAAAATACTGTGTATCACTTATATATGGAATCCAAACAACAAAGTCAAAACTATAGAAGCAGAGACTAGCATGGGAGTTACCAGGAGCTGAGGGGAGGGGGAAGATAGAGAGGTGTTGGTCACAGAGTACAAACTTCCTGCTGTAAGATGAATAGGTTCTGGGGATCTAATGTACAGCATGGTGATTATAGTTAATAATACCGTATTGTACGCCTCAAAGTAGCTAAGAGAATAGCTTTAAAAAAAATAAAAAATAAAAAAAATTTTAAAAACAGACTGAATCAGAGCTTCTGAGTCACATAACCAGCTTTTCAGTGAATCTAGCCAAGGGAAGACCCAACCTTAGAAAGATGGTTTGTATAAGATTTATAATATCTTTTAATTTAGATTTTATGTTGCATTTTTTAACAAGTTCTATGTTTTGTAAACCTGAAACACATACATTCAGGCAATGTGCATCTTTTCACATCAATGAGTTTCAGTGAACCCAGAAGTCTACTTTATTCCAGGCACATTTCATTAGGACAAAAAATTTAGATTTGTAAAAAAAAGAGAGAGAGAGAGAAGAGATGTCTGTTGTCTGTTGCCATAATAGAGATAATCTGTGCATGAAAATGTGTGAGCTTACAAAAGAAAGTTAATAATTTTCTGGAAAGGCAATAGTTCGACCTAAATGATGCAAGATAATATATATTTTTCACTCTTCCCTCTTTGGATGAAAAATATATTACGTCTTATATTTTAGATAGAATTTGGTGATCAGGATTAAGATACCTGAGAAATTAACTTTGGGGGGTCTTCTGCATACACATCTGTCTGGGGGCTCCCTGTGTCCCTCCCCTAATCATCTGTGGAATCAAAGTCACTAGTGTTAGGAAAGAACAGTGATGTCCTATTTAGTGAGAAATGATTTGTTTACATATAAATGATTTTAATTTGAAACATCTCAATGGTATATAAATAATATGTATCATTGTTTTCTGGTCAGAGATTCATAAACAACATTACAAAATGTTTTGATATTCTATCTTGAGGATTTTGCATTTGTAAACATACTTTTCCTAGTTCACAGGACAGAGCAGTACCTATCTTACTGAATTTACTGAGTATAAACACCTTTTTTTTTTTAAGAACTTTAAGCTCTCCCAAATGAAATATATTCTTTCTGGAAGCATTTAATCTTACCAAAGGAAGTAAGTCAACATAATATTGGCAGGTTTTTAGACCTTCCCAAAAGAGATTTTCTTTTTTCAATCCAAAATTGAAATGTTAAGACCAGCCTTTTGAACCTTTCATCTGACTGCATCCCAAACTCTGGACTGACTTGTATTTCCCTTTACATCATTTTCATTTATACTGAATAATGGCAACAGGCATTTGATCTGTGTCTGGGTCAGGGCTGTGCTTGCTCTGTGCCATGAGTCACTGGTAGACATACTTAGTGTGGAAAACCAATCCCTGCTGCTGGGCAGGAATTCCTTTGTTTCTTGGCTTTCTTTAAAATCTTGGCTTTTTCCATCTGGAAATGGGGGGCAGGGTGAGTGGGGTAGAGAGTAATTTGCTGTGTTAAAGTAATGTTTTCACCTAATCTAAGAGATACAATCTGTTGGGGGGGGTAGGAGGAAGCAAGATCTAATGTTTTCTCCAGAATAAAAAATTTAGCTCTTCTCTTAATATTTAAAAATCTGATGATTGGTTACTCTAATATCTCCCTTAAACAAGAAAAGGAACAGAACTGATTTTTTTTGTCATTAAATTCTTACCCTCAGAGCAGAAATAATAAATGTTAAAGGGATCCTGAACACTCATTCCATGTGAACCAAATATGGTGACATCTTTTTCAGACGAGTCATGAGTACATTTGATTTATTTAGGTGGGCAGATCAACAGAAAGCCCTATCGACTTCGTTGTTACAGACACAATTTCTGGCAGTCAGAACAACGATGAGGCCCAGATTACACAAAGTACCATCTCCCGGTTTGCCTGCAGGATTGTCTGCGACAGGAATGAACCTTACACCGCACGGATATTCGCAGCCGGATTTGACTCTTCCAAAAACATATTTCTTGGAGTAAGTACTGTTACTGAAGACACTGTTTCAAGAAAAACACCCATTATCATCAGATATAACATTTAATTGTAGCCAAAGATTTGCTTTCCAAGATGCCTCTGCTTAGATTTGGAGATTTTAATTTTCAGATGTAGAGCTTGAAAGGTTGTTATTAAGAATCTAAATATAACTACGTCATTACCTGATACTTGTTACATTTGCTGTATTAAGTGCATGTACAGTAATTGCTTTTTTTAAATGTCTATGAATATATTTATAGTAGATTTAAGGGGTTTATTTCAGTGGGAGAAAATAAATAGTCAAATCTACATAGAGTTCAAAGGAAAAAGTGACATTCTTTCATTCAGAAAATTTTCATTGGGCTGTGTCCCACGTCAGGTGTCATAGATGTGATAGCACAGGGAACAAAACAGATTAAAAACTTCTGACTCTGTGAGGCTTCCGAGTAAATGAAACCCAGAAGTTTTAGTGAATATACAATTGTAATATAGTTCTTCTTCTTTTTTATTTTTAATCAGTATGTTTTTGCAGGGGGAAAAAAATAGAACATTCAAAATGGCCTTTTTTTTTTTAATTAATTTTTTATTTTTTATAAACATATATTTTTATCCCCAGGGGTACAGGTATGTGAATCACCAGGTTTACACACTTCAAAATGGCCTTTTAAAAATGGCCTAAACAGGGGCACCTGGGTGGCTTAGTCAGTTAAGCATCTGCCTTCCACTCAAGTCATTCTCCGAGATTCATGGGATCGAGTCCCACAACGGGCTCCTTGCTCAAGCAGGAGGTCTGCTTTCCCCTCTACCCCTTATCTCTGCTTGTACACACACCCACACACTCTGTCTCTCTCTCAAATAAATAAATAAAATCTTTTTTTTTTTTTTGATGGCCTAAACAATAACAAGAATGTATTATTTCTGTAACAAGATGCACCAAGGAAGACAGGCCGAGGCCTGGGTAATTCAATGGTTGTGTGACATCCAAGGAAGCAAGTTTGTTCTATCTTACCCCCATGTCCCCAGGCAGATCTGCTTCCTCAAACTGCCTTAGGGATGAGAGATGGCTCCCACACTTCCATGCACCCCTGCCCACATGGCGACTTCGGCTGAAGAAGAGGCGGCAGAAGCACTGTTTCTTACTTATCTCTTTATATTGGTGGGTTTTTTAAAGATTTTATTTATTTATTTGACAGAGAGGGAGAGAGAGAGCACAAATGGGGAGGGGCAGAGGGAGAAGCAGGCTCCCCACTAAACAGGAAGCCCGACCAGGGGCTTGATCCCAGGACCCCAGGATCATGACCTGATCCAAAGGCAGACGCTAACAGACTGAACCACCCTTTTATTTTTTTAATTTACTTTTCATAATTGAATAAATTTGACATGTAACATTACATGTCAAATTTGTTCACTTTTATACTTACTTGTGTAAGTATAAGGTGTACAGCCATGTTACCATGATTTTCTATGTGTTATAAAATGATTGCTAGTATTGGATTATTTACCACATTGCACAGCTGAAGTACAATAATATGAGCTATATTCATAACGTGGTGCATTAGATCTCTGTGGCTGATGCACTGCTCATTACAAGCTTGAACCCTTAAACACTCTCTCCCTGTACGCCCCCTCCCCCATCCCATCCCTGATAACTGTCATTTTACTCTGTTTTTCATAGGCTTAACTTTTTAAGATTCCACATACACGTGATATAATTTTTCTCTGACTTGCTTAGCATAATGTGCTCAGGGTCCACCCACCTTGTTGCAAATGGAAGGAGATCCTCCTTTCTTGCGGGTAAATAATATTTACAGTGTCTTTTTTTTAAATCTGTTCATTCATTGATGGGCATTGGCGTGGCCTTTCATATCTTGGCTGTTGAGAATAATGCAATAAACATGGGAGTGCCTGTATCTCCTTGAAATCATGTCTTCATTTCCTTTGAGTGTGTGCCCTAAAGTGGAAATGCTGGATAATGTGGTAGTTGTTTTTAATTTTTTGGCTATTTGGGGTCTTTCCTGGTTGCACACAAAGTTTAGGATTATTTCTTCTATTTCTGTAGGGAATTCTCTTAATATTTTGATGGACATTGTGCTGAATCTGTAGATGGATTTGGGTAGTATGGCTGTTTTAACAATATTCTTCTGATTCAGCTATCTTCCCATTTGTCTGTGCCTTCAGTTTCTTTCAGCAAAGTCTGTACTTTTCATTGTACAGATCTTTCATGTGCTTGGTGAAATTTATTCCTAAGTATTTTACTGTTCTTGATGGTGTTGTGAGTGGAATAGTTTTCTTTAGGCCTTTTTCAAATGCTTCCTCATTAGTGTAAAGGAATGCAACTTACTTCTCTGTGTTGGTTTTGCGTCCTGCCACTTCCCTGAAAACGTTAATTCCAACAGCTTTTTGACTGATTGTTTGCAATTCTCAATATGTAAGATTAGCAAAGAGTGCTAAGCAATAGTTTTACTTCTTTCTTTCCAATTTGTATGCCATGTATTTATTTATCTTGCCTAATTGCTCTGACTAGGACATGTAGCACTATATTGAGTAGGAACGGTGAGCGTGGGCATCCTTGTCTTTCTGATCTTAGAGGAAACTTAGCTGCAGGTTTGTCATATGTGAACTTGATTATGTTGAGGTATATTCCTTCTGTAGCCAATCTGTTAAGGGTTTTTATTCTGTAAGGATGTTGTATTTTGTCAAATGCTCTTTCTGTGGCTATTGAGATGATCATTTTCTTGATATGATGTATTACATTTCCTTGCATCCCAGGGAAAGTCTCACTTGCTCATGGTGTATAATCCTTTTAATGCGTTTTTTAATTTGTTCATATTTTCTTGAGAAATTTTACATCTATATATATCAGGGATATTGGTCTATAATTTTCTTGTAGTATCTTTCTCTGGTTTTGGTATCAAAGGAATGAGTTTGTAAATGTTCCTTCCTCCTCAACATTTTGGAAGAGTTTGAGGAGGATTGGTGTTAATTCTTCTTTAAATGTTTGGTAGAATTCTCTAGTTGAAGCCGTCTGGTCCTGGAGTTTCTTAGGATTTTGTTTAAATTACTGATTGGATCTCTTTACTCATTACTGGACTGTTCAAATTTTCTGACTCTTCCTGATTTACTCTTGGTTGATGTGTGTTTCTGGAAATGTTTCTTTTCTTCTACATTGTAGCTGTCTTTCATCATTCTGTGTATGTCTGTAATACCAGGTATAATGTTTCCTCTTTCATATCTAATTTGGGGTCTTCTTTTTTCCTGGTTTAGCTAAAGGTTTGTCAATTTTGTTTATCTTTTTGAAGAACAGTTCTTAGTTTCAATCTTTTCTGTTGTTTTTCTGGTGTCTAGTTCATTTATTTCTGCTTCAATCCTTATTTCTGCTAACTTTGGGATTGCCTTATTCTTCTTTTTCTAGTTCCTTGAAGTATAAAATTAGGTTAAAGTTGGCTTGTTTGAGACTTTTCTAATTTCTTTTGTTTTTTTAAGATTTTATTTATTTATTTGACAGAGAGAGACAGTGAGAGAAGGAACACAAACAGGTGGAGGGGGAGAGGGAGAAGCACGCCTCCCGCTGAGCAGGGAGCCTGACGTGGGGCTCGATCCCACGACCCTGGGATCATGACCCAAGCCGAAAGCGGACGCCCAACGTCTGAGCCACCCAGGCTTCCCTAGACTTTTCTAACTTCTTAATATGCATGTTTATTGCTGTAAGATTCTCAGAACTTCTTTTTTTTTTTAATTTTTTATTTTTTATAAACATATATTTTTATCCCCAGGGGTACAGGTCTGTGAATCACCAGGTTTACACACTTCACAGCACTCCCCAATGTCCATAATTCCACCCCCTTCTCCCATACCCCCTCCCCCCAGCAACCCTCAGTTTGTTTTGTGAGATTAAGAGTCACTTATGGTTTGTCTCCCTCCCAATCCCATCTTGTTTCATTTAATCTTCTCCTACCCACTTAAGCCCCCATGTTGCATCACCACTTCCTCATATCAGGGAGATCATATGATAGTTATCTTTCTCCGCTTGACTTATTTTGCTAAG
>NC_081569.1:102626617-102635944 GCF_022355385.1 Mustela nigripes
GTTCTTCTTCTCTTCGATCTGCCGATGGATTTTCAGGTGTTTGCAATCTTTAGATAAGCTATCTAGCTGATCTCCGGCTAGCTGAAGTAGTCTCAGCCTGCTACTTCTCCGCCATCTTGACTCCTCCCCAGATTCTCAGAACTTCTTTTGTTGTATCCCACAATATTTGATGTTGTGTTTTCATTTTCAATTGTTTCAAGATAATTTTTCCCCTTTTGATTTCTTCTTTGACCCAATGGTTATTTAAAAGGGGTTTTTTTAGTTTTCACATTTTTGCAGATCTCACTTCTCTTTGTCACTTTCTAGTTCATACCACTGTGATCAGGGAAGATAGTTGATACGATTTTAGTCTTCTTAAACTTACTAAATTTGTTTTGTGGCCTATCCTGTCTCTCCTAGAGAATGTTCCAGTGCACTTGAGAAAAATATGTTCTGCTACTGTTGGATAGAATGTTCTGTACAGGTCTATTAAGTCTGCTTGTTCTAAAGTGTGGTTCAGTTCCAGTGTTTCCTTGTTTTCTTTCTGAAAAATCTATTCGTTGCTGACAGTGGGGTATTGAAGTCTCCTATAATTATTATGTCGTAGTCCATTTCTCTTTTAGATTGGTTATTATTTGCTTAATATAATTTGGTGTTTGATGTTGGGCACATATATATATTTATAATCATTATATTTTCTTAATATACTGACCCTTTTATTATTATGTAATGACTTTGTCTCTTATTACCCTTTTTGGCTTAAAATCTATTTGTCCTATACAAATTTGACAATACCAGCCTTCCTTTAGATTCTTTTTGCTCATAATATCATCTTCCATCCTTTCATTTTGAGCCTATGTGTATCTTTAAAGTGGAGATGAATCTCCTGTAGGACAGCATATAGTTGGGTCTTTTGTTGTTGTTTTTAATCCATCCAACCACTCTATGCCTTTTGGTGAGTTCAGTGCATTTGCAGTTGGTGTGATTATTGATATGTAAGGACTCACCACTGTCATTTTCTCTTTTTCCTTCTGGTTATTTTGTCTCTCCATTGTTTCTTTTTTCCTTCCATTTCTACCTACTTCTGTACGTTGGTGGTTTTCCATGGTGCTTTTTGCTCAGTTTTCCCCGCTTTTAATGTTCTGTGCCTCTGCTCTAGATTTTTGCTTTGTAGTTTTCATGAAGTTTACATAAAACCACTCATAGATAAAATAGTCCTTTTTCTGCTGAGAGCCATTTCTCTTCTTTTGCCTATGAAGATTCCTCTTACTCTTTTCCTTTTATGTTTTTGATGTCACAAACTGTCTTTTTATGCTGTGATCTTGTTACCACGTTGTAGTAGCTGTAGTTATTTTTACTATTTATTATAGGTATTTTTAATGCTCTTCACCTTTAAACTTTGTACTCTCATTATAGAGTTTAGTATACTCTTATAAAGAGTTGCTGTTTCTGATTCTGTCACCTTAATCAGAGTTTTGTGTCCCTCTGTCTTTTCATTTCAGCTTGCAGAGTTCCTTTCAGCATTTATATAAGGCAGATCTAGGAATGGTGAACTCCCTCAGCTCTTGTTTGCGAAAGCCTTTAATTCTCCTTCATATCAAAAGCATAACTTTACTGGGTAGAATATTCTTGGCTGGCAGTTTTTAATCTGAGAAATTTTATAGCCTGATGGGGACTCCTTTGCAAGCTACTATCTTTTCTTGCCCTAGCTGCCTTTGAAATTTTATCATTGGCTTTTTAATAGTTTTAATATAATGTGTCTTGGAGAAAGTCTTGCATTGAGATAATAAGATGTGCTTTTGGCTTCATGGACTTTGTATATCCAGTTCTTTTCCCCAAGTTTTAAAGGTTCTCAAGAGTTATTTCTTTAAGTGTGCTGTTTGTCCTTTTTCCCCTTGCTTCTCCCTCTGCAAAATTCATTATTCTTATGTTGGCTTTTCTGATGGAGTCTGCTAGCTCTTGTAGTGTTTCTTCACTTCTTAAATCTCAATTATCTCCTCCCTTCCATCTGAAACATTTCTCTGTTCCTGTCTTCCATCTTACTAATTCTCTCTTCCACCTGATCTGCTCTATTTCCAGTGCGTTCTAATGCATTCCTCATGTCATTTATTGAGTTCTTTTGTTTGGTTCTTTTTTAGAATTTTGGTGCCTTTGGTAAAGTATTCCTTTTGTTTGTCAATTATATTTCTGAGGTCATTGTATTGCCTGAGTTTTCTTGTAGCTCATTAAATTTCTTCATAGCAGCTCTTTTGAATTCTTTATCCATTAGATTGCAATATACCAGGTCTTTGGGCTCAGTTGCTGGAAAACTGTCATTTTCTTTTTGTGATGTGATTTTTTTCTTGGTGTTTGATTAAAAGTGCCTCTGTCTTCACATTTAAAGTAGGGAACACCCTGCTTTGGCAAGGTTCGATTTACTTTGATTCTAACAGTTCAACATGTTGGTAGTTAGGAGCCTTTCCTTTATTTTTCAAAGATAGCACTATAGCACAAATTTTTGGTTTCTCTTAAGAGTGTGGTGGCAGACTTCACAGAGGTTGGAAGTGGGTGTCAAGGGAAAAGGAATGGGGGGTGCAGCAGAGCTGGGGGAGGTGTGTACTTAGTTCTTGAGACTTTGATGTGCCCACAGCCTGGTAGGGGGGATCCTCAAGTTGGAGCAAGGGATGGGGTGAGGGGAGCCTCCCAGCAGTGCATGGACCAGAACCCTGGGGCAGACAGTAGGAGACAGTTCTCTGAAGTTCTCTTTGCCTTACTTGCCTTCCCCCACTCACTGCAGTCTTTCCTCAGAGACAGCAGTGGGTTCTTCCAGCTATAGAACATGCATGGGGCAGACCTCCCCCAACCTCCGTCACCCTCCACCTCCTTTGTCAGAAAAGGCCACACTATCCCCCTGCCCACCAGCCACTGCCTTTGTCACCTCTGACTCCCCAGCAACTCCCCTCCACTGCCTCTTCTGTGAGGCAGTCTACCCACTTTGAGGGGCATGGACGTATGGCTCTCAGGTGATCTGGAGGCCACGCCGCCATGCTCTTTTTTGGCTATTGATGTCTAATTAGTTGTAAATCCAAGGGGCAAGGAGAAAGGAATAACCCATGCTGCTCGGAGGCTGAGGTTACTCCCTCTTCTTGATCTCTCTTTTTAGAGCAAAGGAGCCTTACAGGAAGGCTCCTAGAAAACCCACTCATGTCTCATTGGCCAGAACTCAGTCACTGGCAAGAGGGCTTATCCTAATCAGAATAGACTCCTGAGTCATGTGAGCAGTAGCTAGCCCTGTCTTCAAGAAAAAGAGCTCACTCGCCCAGGCATCGAAGAGTGTTTGTCCTGCCCTTATAGCAAGCTGTCTTTACCTTCCATCTTTGAGGAGATAAACACTGATATTTATAAAGATACACTGGCCCTGGCCCCAACTTGTTAGTGTAACATTTTTTTAAATTTTGCATGTTTAATAAAAACTCCTTTTTTCCCCTTCCTTCTGTATACTTCCCAGGTAATGATTACATGTAAAGTGCTGATACCTAAGAAGCAAAAGGATTGCACAAATAGAATTGAAGAAGACATAGTAGATTCCCAGAATCTCCCCGGGGTAACAGGGTTGGATAGAAAAGAACCTCTGAAGGAAGGGCTCAGGCATCAGGTTCTTTTTTTTTTTAAAAGCTCCCAAGATGAATAGAATGCATATCCAATGATAAATCATTCATACATTTTAGCACTTTCATGTTATCAGAATAATTGCATATTTTATCCTTCTGATTATTAGGTTTAAATAGAAAATGAAAATTCATCACTTTCCTTCCTTCTGCTGTACCGGATATTTTAAAGAGATTCTGGAATCCTTTCATTTTGAACATAATCTTAGCATGCTTTTTCTGTTCTGTGGTATGCTCTCCAGGAAAAGGCAGCGAAATGGAAAAACCCCGACGGCCACATGGATGGGCTCACTACTAATGGCGTTCTCGTGATGCATCCCCGAGGGGGCTTCACTGAGGAGTCCCAGCCTGGGGTCTGGCGTGAAATCTCAGTCTGTGGAGACGTGTACACCCTGCGAGAAACCAGGTCAGCCCAGCAAAGAGGAAAGCTGGTGAGTGGTCTTCACTCTGGAAAATGTACCACACTACAAGCGCCTTGCTCAGGGACTGTCCTTTTTCTCCCCTGAAATCTAGAGCCTTTATGGAGGTAACAGTGCTGTGAACCATTGACCCAGAAGAATGAGAATTCCCTAAGCCCCTGAAAATGCTAACGACATGGGCTCATTTCCTTCCTTGATTAAGCTTTTCCCATAGTAGAAGAAAATTATCTTTTTCCTCCTTGCTACCTTAATAGTGTATCCTTTATTATATGCTTCATTACAAAATTCCACTTAAATTCACTTTAAGGGCATACTTATTTTTCGTGTAAAACTTTACTAATTTGGAAAAATCCTGAGCTGTCCAAGACTAATTAGTGAAAATTATGAATTATGGAATTATTTACTAGAATTTCTGGAACTAAAAGATAATTAAGTTAGCTTTTTTCCCCCTTCAGTTCATTGTAAGAAATTAATACATAATTCCCTATGTAATTCACCAAAATCATAAAACTTTTTACTTGAAATCATTCATAGAGGGCATTGATTTGACATGTTAATATTTTCCTATAAATATCCCTACTTATCCCAAATGCCCTAAAGCAGTTGGCTTTTTAACTCTTTCCTTCTGTGGAGAATAATTATAAGCCCTGAGATGGGAAGTTGGCGGTGTGTGATCTTGCCATGGCTGCGTGGCACAGTGCCAGACATTTCTGAGTACACTTGCGGCTCCAGTGCTTTTCTTTAATTGAGCCAGAAAAAGAAGATGACAGTGGTGGGATGTTGGGGGGGTTGAGGGAGACTTTAGTACTAACCTGGTTTGCTAGACCCTACTCAATGTTTCTCCGTAGGGAACTGTTATTTTTATTTATATTTCATACCATTACTGAACTACAAATACAGCTTCTGCATTTTTACAACAAGGCCCAATATTAGAGCATCCTGGCTGAGTAAACAGAAGTGTTTTCCAAGAAAGACCAGAGCAAATACGATAGTGTTTGTGTTTAAACACTTCTCAAGAGACTATAAATAGGGAACAGACTGTAAAAGCAGTTTTTCCAAATAACTTTGTTTCTGATCACTGGATAACTTCATACAAAACTGACCGGGGTTGGCTGAACTGGTTCTCAGGCGTGATGATGGCAACAGTAGAAATCAGTAGAAGTCGTTGCTGGATCAGGCACTACGTGAACATTTCAGAGACCTCAGGTCATGAAATCTGGGCAGCTTTGTCAGAGAAGTGGAATCCTGCCCATTTTGTGGATGAGGAAGATATGGCACGAGAGGTTAAATATTGCCCAGGGTCCCAGAGTGAGAAGGTGGCAGTAGATGGAATTAAAACGTGTCCTCCCTGATAGAGAGTCTGGACTCCCACATTGCCATTTGGTACCCTGTTGTGGGGAGCCCCAGCCGGCCCTCACCTGGGAGAGTTTACACCAGAGCATTTGCTTTCTTGGGAAATAGAAAGTGTTCACTGGAGTCCGAGAAGGGCTTGTCTTTGTCAATGGGCACATTTCTAGAATGAGCTTCTTGCCCATCCTCGGTGATTGTGCAGTGACCCAGCTCAGGCAGCTGTGTGTGTCCTGGGAGGGGACATGCCCCTGAGAAGAAACGACTCCCAAAATAGCCTGTGTTCATGGGTTGTGTTAAATCTCAACTAATTTTAAAGTCAGTCCCTGTAGGAGACCCTCAGATCTTCCCCAGATTGTGCTATACTGATAGTGTATGGTGTAAAGGTTTCTGAGTTTCCATGATCTTGCATTATGGGAAACACTGGCAGGGGATGGTCAGTGAGAGGACCCAGCTCCCCTACAGCCCCCTCTTGTTAACCAGGGTTCATCTGTGGTGAACACCTGCTGATTCTTGGAGCTTAGGTTTCCACTTCGGATTCTGGTTCTGTAGCTGTGACTGGTAGCATTGAGGTAAGTAGTCTGTCTGGAGATTAGATTTAGGGAATAGGGCTCTGGCAGTCCTGTACGTTTGCAACCGAACACAGAAATACGGAGACTAATGTGATCTGCTGGCAATTCAGAATATTTTAAAAGTAGTAGATGCCTCCTGTTCTTGGTGTGGAACTAGTGCTGGTAGAAGGTTTCGGATTAATACCATAATCAGTGCTTAATGTGAATGATCATACTGATGTGTTAACAACTGCCATGTTTCTCATCACAGGAAGCTTTGTCCTTGATCAATATAATTAATTAAATGTGGGGGAAATGCCCCTTCAGGAGCTGAACCCCCTCCATAATCAGGTGAATAGACTTTGAATTGTATCCTATTTCTTATGAGCATACTATAGGCTAGGTCTACCAGATCCATACTGGATATATAATGTATCACATAATACTGGGGTATTAAACTACACTGGCTCTGTAAAACTTAGTAAATTCAGCTAAGTTCATCTCTTAGCTGAATTTTAGATGCTATAAAAATAACCCTAGGGGCGCCTGGGTGGCTCAGTGGGTTAAAGCCTCTGCCTTCGGCTCAGATCATGATCCCAAGGTCCTAGGATCAAGCCCCGCATCGGGCTCTCTGCTCAGCAGAGAGCCTGCTTCCTCCTCTCTCTCTCTGCCTACTTGTAAAAAATAAAATAAAATAAAATAAATAAAAATAACCCTAGCGTCACATACCGACCCTCCCAAGTGAGTCACAGTAAGTCTCTCTCGGGCAGTGCGCAGAGCAACCTCATGACATCACTGTCATGGTTCCCTGTGACAGATGAGAAAACCAGGGCTTTAAAAAGTTGATAACTTGCTTGTAAGCAGTAGGTGGGACCCATCCTGTCCATCCTCCCCACTTCTGAAGTGACCTTTTGGAAAAACAGATCTGTTCTTTTATAGCTGTGGAAAACTGCCTCCCTTTCCTCTGGGCACAGGAGGCCAGAGGAACCTCCAGGCCCACCACTGGTCACCTGAGTGTGGGCAGCTCCCTCCGCGTGCCTGCTGTGTGGCCTTGCCTCCCTCTTTCTGGACCACCTTCCCTTCCACCCACTGGTTGCTGACAACAATGTTTTCAAATCTCTGTTCAATGGCAATCTTTTTTAAAAAGCATTTTTGACGTCCTGTCATCAAACTAACAGTAGCAAACATCGGCATCGTGCTTACTGCCTGCCAGACATGGTTCTAAGAACATTCTTTGTATGATTTAATGCTCACCCTCCTCTTGTCCAGTTTTACAGAAGGGGGAACCAAGGCACAGGTAGCCGAGGTAACCGCCCCAAGTTAGAGCTAGTGCGTGACCGAGCCTGGGTGCACACGGAGGCCATGGGCTGCGAAGTCCACGCTCCTAGCCCCTTTGGGGACATGGCCTCACGTGATGGTTGCAGCTCATTATGGACCTTCACTGGCTTATAGCTCCAGCATGTCTGCCTCCTGCTAGTGAAGAAGACGTCTCTTCAGGATGGTAGAGAAGCTGTATTAGCTCCAGGCCTTAGAGCACACCCGGCACATGGAGGCGGTGGTTGGATTCCTGCCTGCCGTGTCTAACAGCTTCACCTCAGCTGTTCATCAGACTTGTAAGCACTTGGTGTACTATGTGCCGTCCTTTTTAAAGTGAAGGCTTTCTCTTTCTCTGACTTACTTCACTCAGCATAATACCATCCAGTTCCATCCACATCAGTGTAAATGATAAAATTTCATCCTTTCTGATGTCCAGTAGTCCACTGTGTGTGCGTGTATGTACACACACCACATCTCTATCTAGTCTTCTGGCAACGGACAATGGACATCTGAGCTCTTTCCATAGTCTGGCTAGTGTGGACATTGCTGCTATAAACATTGGGGAGCAGGTGCCCCTTCAAATCACTGCATTTGTAGCTTTGGGGTTAAAAACCCAGTAGTGCAGTTGCTGGAAAGAAATCAGAAAGGGAGGCAAACAGTCAGAGACTCTGAACTCTAGGAAACAAACAAGGTTGCTGGACAGGAGGAGGACGGGAGGGGGGGGGGGAGGCAGGGTGACGGACGTCAGCGAGGGCACGTGATGTGAGGAGCACTGGGCGCTACAGGCAACAGATGAATTACTAAACTCTACGTCTGAAATTAAGTATGTACTATATGTTGGCTAACTCAATTTAACTTTAAAAAAAAAAAAAAAAAAGGCAAATGGCAAATGCTTCTCCAGATCATAGGAATACAGAAGAAACACCAGATTGAGGGAAGCTAAAGATCACCGGGCATCCTTTGGGCCGCTGCAGTCCTTATCGCAGGGTCCCACAAGGACCTGGGTCCGCGGTGGTCACAGGGAGGGTGAATCTTCACAGCTGGACGGGTGGGATGCGTCCTGTCCCCCGTGCGGTCAAGGAGCCATAGTGTTATTGACGAGGAGGAAAAATGAAAGCCTAAGATTGGTGAAAATAATCACTGCAGTAGTTGAACATTTAGGGTTTGCGAGGACAGCCCACCCCTATTCCATCTCGTGTCCCTGTGGGGAAACAGGCGGGGCTCAGGGAGGAAGAGCCTCCTGGAGCCTCTCGGGGAGGCCGCGGGGAAACCGCGTGCCCGGGCTCGCTTGCACGGGAATCTTTGCTCAGGAAAGAATGTTAGAGCGCGGGGCTGCACGGTGCTTCTACCAGGCCTGTCTGTCCGCCTCGTTGCAGGTGGAAAGCGAGACCAACGTCCTGCAGGACGGCTCCCTCATCGACCTGTGCGGCGCCACGCTCCTCTGGAGGACGGCGGACGGCCTGTTCCACACCCCGACGCAGAAGCACATCGAAGCCCTGCGCCAGGAGATCAACGCCGCGCGGCCGCAGTGCCCCGTGGGGCTCAACACCTTGGCCTTCCCCAGCATCAACAGGAAGGACGTGGTGGAGGAGAAGCAGCCCTGGGCCTACCTCAGCTGCGGCCACGTGCACGGCTACCACAACTGGGGCCACCGGAGCGACACGGAGGCCAACGAGCGCGAGTGTCCCATGTGCAGGACTGTGGGCCCCTACGTGCCGCTCTGGCTCGGCTGCGAGGCTGGCTTCTACGTGGACGCTGGGCCCCCCACGCACGCTTTCACCCCCTGCGGACACGTGTGCTCCGAGAAGTCCGCCAAATACTGGTCCCAGATTCCCCTGCCTCACGGGACTCACGCGTTCCACGCCGCCTGCCCGTTCTGCGCCACGCAGCTGGTCGGGGAGCAGAACTGCATCAAGTTGATTTTCCAGGGTCCCGTGGACTGATGGCCCCGACAGCCGTGTGCGACTTCATTAACAAGTTACTGTGAAGATTTTGCCACTAACTCTAGATTTTACCTTTTTATAATGCTGTTTATTAAGGGGAGGGGGGACCTGACGCTGGGGGGGG
>NC_081569.1:102636044-102658024 GCF_022355385.1 Mustela nigripes
GGGGGGGGGGGGGGGGGGGGGGGGGGGGGGGGGGAGGGCACGAAGGGGGAGGGGTGTCACGGCGCTGAGACATGCCCGGAATTTAAGACCGCAGTGGCGTGGTGCATGCTCTGAACCGCGGCATTGTCATCGAAGTATGCTTGATGCAAACATCCTATCTTTGTACTAATTGGATTAAAAAGGCCATGCTTTTATTTTAACCTTGGGTTTTTAAACGAGGTTTTCCTTTGTAAACTTGGATGAGACTTGAAATCCTATTTTACAAATGCAGACGAAATTCATTCAAAAGGCATTGGCTCTCCTCGTAGGCCCTTGCGTGCTGCGTGGCCTGAGTGGGGACTGGGAGCCTTGACCGAGGCTGGGAGCTGAGCGGCGCCGACTCCACCGCTGGGTACAACGGGGTGGCGACGACAGGAGGCCTTAGGCGCAGAGGCCTTGTTCTGAAAGCTGGGGTTTTCGGATTTTTCTCTTTTTTGGGGGGAAGAGAACATCCCTCTGCTGCCATGTTTTGTTTTTACTTTGGTGGAATTCAGTGGCTTTATCCACACAGTCATCTGAGAACTTGGCATTTCAAAGAAATTTCCGTAATTTTTTATTCCGCCTTTGGTTTTGTCTTTGATAACGCCTCGTGCATGGCCAGAACAGTTTGGTTAATTAAAATGCAGCAACTCTTAAAAATTCCATAATCAAGGGGGATTATTATTGCAGCAGTCAGTATGGCCTAGGTTACTATACCATCAAGTTTCTTTGCTTACTGGATTGTTTAGGATTTAGGATTAAAAATAAGGTTTTACCTTTTAAGAAACCACTTGTTGGGGTTTCCTAAGTGTTTGTCCCTTAAGGCGGCCAAATTTCTGGGAGCCTCGAAGCAACAGCTCACAAGGATGCAGGCGTTTTGGTTTGCTCGCTCCCTGCCATCTGTCACCTTCTCCTGCAGCGTACGGAGCCCTGTAAGTCTAGAAAATGTTTGCAAATCAAACTAAATTTAAATGGGATCATTAGATATACACAACACCACGTGCTACATCTGCAGAGATAATTTGAAATTCCTGATTTCAAGAGAGCAAATGAGTGTTTACTGAGGAATAATTAAATCAGAATTTCATATGAGCGCCACCATCCTTCTGTTAGTTCTGTTCATTTTGAGTGATTCTGGGATGCTCGTTCTCCGTCCTCGGTACAGATAGTGTCCCTACTGCCAGAATGTAAAGATTTCTAGGCCAGGAGACAGGCGTAGCACAGCTCATAGACTTGAAGCAGAGCCCTGCCACATGCAGCAAGTATTTATTTAAACTAACATCCATTCTACATTTTAACCTTTTAAGAGTACAGAATTTATAGTATTTTCACATATTGTGTTCATACTTGAATATCTTTCCATGCTCTGCCCCCTGGGAAATATGTTGCCCTGTTTTCAGTTGTTCTAACCCATGGTAAAGGTCTTTCTTTCTGAAAGTGATTAGATTACCCTTGATTGCTGCTACTTATTTGACCTAATGTCTAAAAAGTTCCGCTCAGTTTAAAAAAAAAAAAAAAAAAAAAAAGCTTTACTTTTCAGAGGAGATTATCATTGAGGAGATTTTTTTGTTTTGGTAATTTTTAAGTGATGTGAAAAATCCAGCAACAGTCCTCTTCTGGATAGCTTACTCTATTCTGTAGGTAATTTCATTTTCTTTTTGTCTGCAGGGAGAGTAAGTTGTAATGTATCAAATGCCTTTTTAGGTAGTCTCTGTCCCCAAGAATTAGCTTTCGCTTAGCGTGTCTTTTCAGTTTGTGCTCCTTTGGGCTCCACAAAATGACAGAAGCGGCAACAGTCCCTTTGCTTGCTGTATGGCTAGAAGGTGACTGGAGGAGTCTCGATACCCTAAAAGCATCTTGTATGGTAAACAGCCTTGCCTCTAAGCAGGGCTGGATTTTCCCCATCAGAAACATTTCTGGAAAGTTACAATCTGCTATAATCTCCCATTTCAAGGACTGTTATAGTTCAGGGTCTAGCAGGTTGGTGTGCAACAAACACATGGCCCCAAATAACTTTCCAACTTGAAATGTTTGTTGTTGTAAATGGAGATAACAAAGTAAAAGCTGAACTTGGAGTAGCTCTTTGAAGGGGAGTAACAGTACACTGCCCCCCGTCCACATTGCGTCTCCTGTGACCTCCAAGTGAGGTCCCCTTGCCCTCTGGGGAAGGAAGAGCAGAGAGGAGCAAGACTGCAAAAAAGATACCAGGCTCCTCTTGGCCGCCTCTAATAAGAGTCACTTAGAATTTGACCCAAGGAGTTTCCTCCCAGGTGGAGAGCAGTTCAGTTTGTGAGAATAAAGAGCTCCAGCTCGACTGAGAAATGCAATTTAGAAAAAGTAACTTCTCCAAGGTTACCTCTGTTTTCATCTTGCTTGCCACGTTAAAGGGTGAGTCCCACTCTCCCAGGTGTCCACATAGGAAACTGCCGATCGATTATTGTGATCTTGGCCTGACCAAAATGCCTTTGGTGACTAGGTCACCAGAAGTTAAAAAAAAAAAAAACACCCAGTGATGTATTCCTGTAGTTAACTTTTTCCATTGTCAGTTTACTATTTTAAAAGAAAAAAGGGTGGATGGGATACAATTCTGAATATTTTTCTAGTCCGGAATTTTTTTAAATTAATAATCGGTGCTGTCGGGTCATGCATGCTGCAACTCAGTATTTCCCTTATTTGATTTCGCTTTTTGCAAAAAGGGCTATAGTTCACATGGCAGAGTAAATATTAAACTTTCTGGGGTTCCCTCCCCCCACCTGTGGCCCAAAAGAATTAAAATCTTTTAATATAAATAGCATATTTATCATTCCTCAATAGTTAATTATAGAGTTTGGTACCTTTGTGCCTCAGGGAAGCCACGTGATATAACTGGTTATAGAATTTCAGGGTTAGGGTTTAAAGAAAGGAAAAAGCCATTGGAAAAATGATGGGCTCCATGAAGGAAGCTAATGAATCTGGATGCAGAAATATGCTAGGAACTGGCATACACATGATTGTAATAGAATTTCTTTCCAGTATCAATAGGGAAAGCTTAAGTTAATTGCATATACTGTATTAGGAAAGTTGAGAACTCTTCCTAAAGCTTCAATTGCTTTATTTTTGCTTACATAAAACTCCAAACACCTGTGTCTGGGAGCTCAGTATTGTGATTTGGGCACTTTTGAAAGTTAAAGCGAGCATATTTTCTCCTTTTGTCATAGGTCTCACAATTTTTACCTGCGGTCTCGGATTTTGATCAACTTTTTAGCCATTCTGTGCTTTGGATCCGTGTGAAAGGATGTGTGATCACGGCATTGTTCATGCTGGCTATAAGCTGGTTATTTTCATGCAATTTTGCCTTGTAGCAGTGGAATTTCTGATAGGCAAACCACAGAACCTTGATTTTAAGCCAGATCCATCTCCATTCCCTTGGCAGGCGATCTTCTAGCCCCTAGTTTAGCCTTCATGGGCTGAGGGTATGAAGTTCTTTCTCCAGGGCTGGAAATAGAGCGGAGCTCTGTTATCGTTTCTTAATGACCCAAAGGCCAACGAGACAACTCCAGGATTTTTTTTTTTTTAATAGAAGAATGTAAGCATCGCTAAAGTAGTAAAACAAAAGAAGGTTCAGTGTTTCTTTTCAGTAAAACTTATATCCTCTCAAGTTTTTGCCCTCATGAAGAAGCCCTAGAAGAAGATAGGACAAAGCAAATATTTTTCCAGGTGTACTTAACTGTTTCTAAACAGAAATAAACTTGATGAAAGGGAAATTATTTCTTTTTAGCTGAGATGACCGATTGTTTCTCTGTATTAAATAGTCTAGAAGTTAAGGGGTGGTCATATTTACCATGTATAGTGTTATGAGCAGTTAAATATTATGGATATATTTGTAAAACTCTTCTTTTATATTTCATGTCAAATTGAAAAGTTTATTTCTTCACTATTGTACCTGTGGAAATACAAGCCATTTTACAGGAAAAAAAAAATCTTTGAAAATTATTAAACGAATCTCAGTACGTTTGTGAGTCATTGTCTTCAGATTCTGTGGCTGTCTGGGGCTTATCAGGACATTTAATACAAAGCTGTTACAAAAGTAGACTTGATTTTTACATTTCTCAAACTTTAAAGTTGATCCCATATATTTGTGCTTATTGTATTCTATTCCACACAATATATTTTTAAATTTGATTTTGAAAATCCCATTTTTTTATTAAAAATTAAAATTCTTTTAAACTATCTTTAAAAATCCCATTGGTGCTTAAATCTAACTTCCAGGAGAATTTAACCTGACTTGTAGAATTAATGGATTTTCTTCATGTTCATTATAGTTCTAGGGCTACTTTTGCAACAATCTTCATTCATTTCTAACAACATAAGGATTATGGGTTAGCCTTCAAGCTTTAAACTAATAGATCTTTCATAAGAAAATATATGTATTTGATAGTTTCTCATCACATTGATATTTAAGGAGGCATAATATTTGAGGGAGATGGATTTTTCATTTCCCAAAAGAAAATGCACATTAACATGGGCTTTTATTTTGGGAATTAAATTTGATAAAGTATTGGAACACTTAAGTTTCCACGAATTCTAAGATGGATTTTAGAAAAACATAGCCCTTGCAATTGTGAGATACATCCCATTTGACAAGGGTGCCAGAGTATTCAATGGGGAAAGAACAGTATTTTCAACAAATGAAACTGGGATAACTAGATAGCCACATAAAAAAGAATGATGTTCTTACTTCACACAATACACCAAAATTAACTCAAAAAGGATGAGAGTGCTGAAACTATAGAATTCTTAGAAGATAACAGTAAACATTTGTGACCTTAAATGTAACACCAAAAAAAGGGGGGGGGGCTTTAAAATAAAAAATGGTTAATTTCTTTCCCCTATATTCATGTTTCATTTCTTAAATCCCACATTGAAATGTGGGAACATTAAAAAATGTTTTTTATACATTGAAGGACGGGGTCAAGAAAGTAAAAAGACAAACCACAAAATAGAATTGGAAAATTCTATGAGTTGTATACAGAATATGTTAAGAACTCATAACTCATCAATAAAAAGAACCAGTAAAAAGAGAATGGAAAAATACATACTCAAATCTTTTGACCAAAGAGGGTACAGAAATAACCAATGAGCACATAAAAAGATTCCCATCCCCAGGCATCAGAGAAGTGCAAATTACAACCAGGAGATACCACTTTATACCCACTATGATGGTTATAATAAAAAAATACTGTAGCACGTGTCAACAATGTGTTGAAAAATTGAAACCCTCATATACTTACAATCCCTCATATACTGTTGGGGATTATAAAATAATAAATACAACCACTTTGGAACAAATAGTACGCCTGTTCCTCTTAAGGTAAAATATACAATTGCCATGGGACTCCTACATATGTAGCCAAAGATTCCTGAAAACATGTTCACACAAAAACTTGTATGTGAATATTAATAGCATCATTAGTCATAGTAATCAATAAGTAGAAATAACCCAAAAGTCCATCTGGACCCATCCATTTGGGTCCATGGACCCAAAAGTCCATCCACACAGTGGATTTAGCTATAAGAATTAATGAAATACTGATAGGAACTTTGAAAATATGCCAAGTGAAGGAAGCCATATACAAAAGACTACATTGCATGTCAGAAAATAGGCAAATTCAGAGACAGAATATAGATTGACAGGCACTGAGGAGAGAGAAGAGTCAAGGAGTAAGTACTACATTACTACTTTCGTTATTGCATGAAAATGTTCTCAATTTACATAACAGTGATGGTTGCACAAACAATATACTAAATAAATTTTATACTTTGGAAGGGCAACTTTCAATGTCTGAATATGATTTCTCAAAGCTTAAAAAGTTACATACTAAATTCAGAGATGTTAGACTGAAAAATCTGCATCCTAGAATTAAAAATACAGCCCCATAATCTTAGTGCTTCACATAAAAATATTGAGGATCCTTGAGATGTTTTCCAAAGTCTTAAAACAGCTTATTCCTATCACACTTCCATGTGCCATTAGATAAAGAAGAAAATAGATAAAAGCCCACTAAGAAGATTAGAAGAGGGGAGCCTGGGTGGCTCAGTGGGTTAAGCCACTGCCTTCGGCTCGGGTCATGATCTCGGGGTCCCAGGATCGAGCTCCACATCAGGGTCTCTGCTCAGCAAGGAGCCTGCTTCCCCCCTCTCTCTGCCTCTCTGCTTCTCATGATTTCTCTGCCAAATAAATAAATAAATAAATAAAAAGAATAGGGGAGAACTTGGTATTCTTAGGGATGGATTGCCCTTTTTGCTGTTAGGATGATAAAACAGAATGGTATTTCTGGAAAAAATAGAATGCTATCTAAGGCTTCAAAATACACTTTCTTTATTTTTTTGGAGCATGCCCAGTGACTCAGTCAAGTATCCCACTCTTGATTTGGGTTCTTGAGGTCATGATCTCAGGGTCACAAGATCAAGCCTCCTGTTGGGCTCTGTTCTCAACAAGGAGTCTGCTTGAGCTTTTCTCTCTCCCCCTCTCTCCCTTTGCCCCTCCCCCTGCTCCTCTGCACACTCTATAACATTTTTTAAGCACATGTTTCAGTGAGCACTGGCTGTTCTACACAAATAATGAATCATGAAACACTACATCAAAAACTAATGTAGTACTGTATGGTGACTAACATAAAAAATATTTTTAAGTTTAAAACTTTTAAACTCTTATAATCAAAGTAAAAACTAACAGAGGGCCACTGTAAAAGATTTAAAATCTGGGGAGCATGAAGAATAAAACTTATTCCTCTACCACCCAAAAATAAACTATTAATATTTGAAGTTAGATCCTTCTAAACTTAAAAAAAATTAATTTTTCTGACTTCAGTTTCATTCTGGTATTTAGTTACTTAAATGATAATTGATACAAACTTTGAAATGTGGTTTTGGGAACAGAGGGAAAAGTGACTGATATATCTTGAGTGGGTTTCTCAGTAAACAGCTACAAAAAGGAAGTTTTTTCTCCTATGGCACAAAAAGTTTCCAAGGTTGGCAAAATGAAACTGTGATGGTTAGGCTGCCAAAGCTGTAAGTCTAAGAAGACTGTTTTCAAGCTGTTGTGTCCCCCTAAACACCCACTGCCAATCATGGGACATACTTTGGAAGGCCCACATGGACTATTTTTAAACACTACTTCCTTCTTTCATCTTCTAAACAGGTCCTAGTTGAATAAAGTTATTCTTATTAGTTAAAAAAGGTAAAGTGGATTCTTTCTTGCCTACTTCCAGGTTCAAATTTGAGGTCACATCTGAGTGCCATGGGGTGTTTGTTGAAAATGCAGATTCTGTAGTGGCATCTACAGAGGCTGGTGATGTTCTAGCCTTCTAGGTCTCTTCAGTAACTCATACCTTTGGATAAACAACATAAATGATTTTACAGGCAATGCATGTTCCATGCTTTAGGAAACTTCTCTTCAAATAAATTATTGTATGAGTCATGGGTTTCATGGTGCAAGTTACCATGCACTAATAAAATACAGTATTTCCACAAAACTAGAATAACCTTAAGATTTGTATGGAGCCACAAAAGACACCAAATAGCAAAAGCAATCTTGGAAAAAGAGGAAAATTGGAGGTATAATAATCTCAGAATTGAAGATACATTACAAAGCTGTAGTGATCAAAACAGTATGGTACTTGCACAAAAACAGACACCTAGATCAAGAGAACAGAATAGAAAGCCCAGAAATAAGTCCTTGATCAGATGGTCAATTAATCTACAACAAAGGAAGCAAGCATGTACATATACAATGGGGGAAAGTCTCAACAAATGGTATTGAGAAATCTGGACAGCTACATGCAAAAGAATGAAACTGGACCACTTTTTTACACCATACACAAAAACTCAAAATGGATTAAGGACCTACATGTGAGATCTGAAAACACAGAAATCCTAGAAGAGCTCACAGGCAATAATTTCTCTGACATCAGTCATAACAACACTTTTCTAGATTTCACTCCTGAGGTGAGGGAAACAAACGCAAAAATAAACTATCAGAACAACATCAAAATAAAAAACTTCTTCACAGCAAAGGAAACAACCAACAAAACTAAAATACAACCTATTGAATAGGATATTTTCCAAGGACACATACAATAAGGGGTTAGTATCTAAAATATATAAAGAACTTATACAACTCAACACTCAAAAACAAATAATCCAATGAACAAATGGGCAGAAAACATGGACAAATATTTCCCTAGACATACATTTGGGCAACAGAGACAAGAAAAGACACTCAACATCACTCATCATTAGGGAAATGCAAATCAGAACTACAGTGAGATATCACCTCACACTGGTCAGAATGGCTACTCTCAAAAACACAAGAAATAACAAGTGTTGGTAAGGATGTGAAAAAAGGAAACTTTGTGTATTATTGGTGGGAATGCAAGCTGGTATAGCCACTGTGGAAGACAGTATGGAAGGTCCTCAAAAAATTTTAAAATAGAACTACACCATGATCCAGTAATCACACTGGATTATCCAAAGAAAATGAAAACACTAATTCGAAGGGATATATATACCCCTATGTTCATTGCGGCATTAGTTCCTATAGCCAAGTCATGAAGCAGCTCAATTGTCCATTGATAGAGGGGTGAATAAAGAGAGTGGTATATAGACCATGGAGTATTACTCAGCCATCATAAAGAATGAAATCTTGCCATTTGCAACAACTTGGGTGGAACTAGAGAGTAAACAATAAGTGAAATAAGTCAGAGAAAGATAAATACCATATAACTTCACTCATGTCCATAATTTAAGAGACAAAACAAATGAACGAAGGGAACAAAGACAAACCAAAATAGATTCTAAACTATACATAACAAACAGATGGTTACCCAAAAGGAGGTGGTTGGGAGATAGGTGAAATAGGGGACTAGGAGTACACTTATCTTGAGCTCTCAGTAATATATGGAATTGTTGAATCACTATATTGTACACCTAAAATGAAGATGACACAATATACAAGCTATACTGAAATTAAAATTTAAATAAATACATAAATAAAAGTTTGGTTGAGACCTCAGGTGGGAGGGAAGATCATTCTTAACCTTATGACCTTGGGAAATAACCCAGTACATCCCAAATTTATTTGGCCACAGACCCCCTTTTCTCCCATATAATGTGTTTTACTTTCTAGGCTTTAGCAGTTGTGGACCTATTGCTACACATTCTCAAAATTATTTTTTTAATGAAACAAATGAACACGAGCCCAAAGGGATCCATTGATATTCATGTAGTTCTAAATTCTAATATTTAAATATACTATTTGCTGCCATGTACAGCTCTGTATAGCAGCCTCTAGGACTTACAATATTTTAATGATGATGATCATGTAATATTTTCCATATATTTTCATAAAGGTTATCCTTTGACTATATATTTGAGAATAAGGCTACTGACAAGTATGCACGACCTTTTCAGTTGGTAGATGTTTCTTATTTTTAAGTGAATTTTTTTATAAAGTCCTATTAGATTTTATAAACTCCTACTTGAATTAGTTTATTTACTTATCCCACTTGGGTACCAAGCTGGTTATCACCCCTTGTTCAGATGGAAAACATCATGATGCTTGATTGGTTCTCCGTGTTAGTTTCTTATATAGAGTAAGAGTTAAAACTCACTGAAAATCCTGCAACCTATGCTTGAAATACAATGAACTGGCCAGATTTCAGTCCCTACCACCCACCAAGATTTCCTTTGGATGAGAACTAGTTACCATTGATTATAGTTTGATTTTTTAAAAAAGATTCACTTATTTGAGAGAGGGGGGCAAAGGCATATGAAAAGAATCCTCAAGCAGACTACCTGCTGAGTGTGCAGCCCTAAACCAGGCTTGATCTCATGTCCCTGAGATCATAACCTGAGCTCAAAATTAAGAGTTGGACACTTAACCTACTGAGCCTCCAAGGCATCCCAATTACAGTCCAATTTTTAAAGGTTATCCTTTGACTATATATTTGAGAATAAGGCTACTGACAAGTATGCACGACCTTTTCAGTTGGTAGATGTTTCTTATTTTTAAGTGAATTTGATTGTCTGCTTGTATTCCTAAATCTGTAGGATGAAATCTGGTTTAGAAAATAAAGGTTTTAATGGTGACCTCAATCTGAATCAACATGACTAATATTAGAAAACATAAAGCCAATGTGGAGAGAGGAAAGAACATTGAGGTAGGTGTCAGTTTCTGATAATTGTGTGACTTCTAATTATGTGATCTCAGGCAAGTTGTTTAATCTTTCTGCCTGTTTTTCCAATGGGAGATGATGAGATTGGACTAAATTGATCATGTCAAGTTATAAAATAAGTCTCAATTTAAAAGATAGAAAAAATTATATTAAATATTTTTTCCTACCACAACAAAATGAAACAAAATAACAGAAGGGAAACTGTAAACCTCACAGTAATGGGGAAATTAAATAGCACACTCTTGAACAATTGCGAAGTCAAAGAGTAAACTAAAAAGGAAATTAGAAATTACTTTGAGAAAAGTGAAAACAAAACTACAACATATCTAAACTTACACATTAAAAGCGTAATTCATCGCAGTAAGTGCATACATCAAAAAAGAAGGGAGATTTCAAATAACCTAAAATTTATACCTCAAGGAGCTAGAAAAATAAAATGCAAGCCCAAAGTTAGGAGAAGGAAGTAAATTACAAAGAGCAGAAAAAACAAAATAGAAATACTTAAAAATAGAAAAAATTGACAAAGTTTTTTTGAAGAGATAAACACAATTGACAAACCCTTAGCCAAACTATGAAAAAGGGGTAAACTCAATAAAATGAAGAATGAAGAGATATTACAACTGTGGACACAGAAATAAAAAGAATTATGATAGACAAATATGAGCAATATATACCAACAAACTTGACAACCTAGAAGAAATGGTTAAGTTCCTAGAAACACAGAATCTACCAAAACTAAGTAATGAAGAAATATAAAGTCTAAGCAGACCCATAACTACTATGGACATTGGACCTGTAATAAAAAAAAAATCTCCCAACAAAGAAGAGTCCAGGACTAGATGGTTTCACCAGTGAATTCTACCAAATACTTAAAGAGGAATTAAGGCTAATCCTTCTCAAATTCTTCCCCAAAATTGATAAGGAGGAAATCTTTCCAATTCATTTAATGAGGCTAGTAGTACGTTGATAACAAAGCTGGACAAAGAAAAAGAAAACTATAGGCCAGTATCTCTGATAAATACAAACACAAAAATCCTTAAAAAAAAAAATAGTTGCAAACTAAATTCAAACAGCACATTGAAAGGATTGCACAGCATGATCAAATGAGATTTATCCCTGGGGTGCAAACATGATTCAATATACAAAAATCAATTAATGTGATATATTACATCCCAAGAATAAAGGATAAAAATCACAATTTTCTCTATAGAGGCAGAAAAAGTATTTGCTCAAATTCAATATCAGTTCTTGATTATGATTCTCAACAAACTAGGAATAGAAGGAAAATACCTCAACAAAATAAAGGCCATATACTAAAAGCACAAAAATAAAATTGTTGAAAAATCGAAAATTTTTCTTCTACAAATCAGGAGGAACAAGGCAAGGATGCCCACTCTCCCCACTTCTGTTTAACACAGTACTAGTAGTGCTAGCTAAAGCAATTAGGCAAGATATAAAAGTCATCCAAATTGGAAAGAAAGTAAAACAATCTGTTTGGAGATTACATTTTATATACAGAAAGCCACAAGAATCCATTTCTTTAAAAAACCTACCATAACTGATAAAACTAACAAGTGAATTCAGTAAAGTTGCCAGATACAAAGTTTATTTCACGAGTTCCTATTCAAGAGCAATGTAGGAAGACTCTAAAATCACCTCCTCCATAAAACACACCAAGTTACACCTATTAAAAGGACGATTTCTCCTGAAGAACTGGAGGCTGGCTGAACAACTACTGAAAAACCAAAGTAGAACAGCAAGAGAATAGCAAGGAAGACAGACACAGCAAGGAGGACAGAGACACGGCCGACACTGGGAAAGGCAGTGGGGAAGGACAGTACTGAGGCACCAGGAACAGATCCCTCTGCCCTTGGGCACAGAAAGAAAGCCATGATACAAAAGAGCAACTGCGGACCCAGGCAAGATGGTGGAAGAGTAGGGGACCCTATTTCAAACAGTCCCCTGAATTAAGCCGGATTATCTACCAGACTACTCTGAATGCCCACGAAATCAGCCTGAAATGTAAGATATGCCAGGATCTATACTAAGAGAACATCTCCAGTAGCCCATTTCAGGGTATGAAGCAGGGAGCCACAATTCTGTAGGCAGGTATCAGAAGATAAACAGAAGGGTGGGGGGGAGCTGCTACAGAGCTGGTGCCAGGAAGGTGAAATAACACAGGAGCGCGAAAGTGTCCCGCTGTGGGGGCCTGGACACAGACTCACAGACCGATAGGTAGCCACTGGGAAAGGACTTTAGGGTAGCCCCCAGGCTGAAACCTGGAGCTGCGGGGATGTGCATGTGAACTGGGAGCAGCTAGTGGTTTTAGAGACACAAAGGGCAGAGACATGCCTGGACATGGAAGTGAGGGCTTGGGAGCACTGCTGTGGGGAGCACAACCCAGGCTGCTGCATTTTTTTCAGCAGCACGGACAAAAGCGGAGTCAGTATGACCTGGAGGGCTTTCTGGAGAACAGGGTGTGATCTCACTGTTCTGAGACAGAAGTTTGGACACAGTCACTTCTGCTCTGACTCTTGGAAGAGACACAGAAATTCACCAGGGAAAGATGCCAGAGAGAGTAAAAGCCCCACCCCCTCAACAGGTTTTCACCGGGCCTATCTCCCACTACTGAGGGCAAGGCAATTCTGCCCATACAGGGCTGCCTGAATAATAGCCCAGCAGACCCCTTCCTGCAGAAGATAGGCTGAAAGAACAAGAGGCCAAGAACCCTAAAGTCCCTATAAAACAGCTTCATTTTCTTGGATTGTGGCCAATAGTTTGAACTCTGTATATTCCCTCAACCACCTCTCACCAGAATGACTATGAGGAGGAACCCCCAACCGAGGAAAAATTCAGAGACTGTGACCTCTGCCCTGAACTAATGGATACGGGCATAAGCAAAAGGTTGGAAATAGACTTCAGGGTAACTGTTATGCAGACAATAGCTAGGGTGGAGAAAACCATTAGTGGCAACACAGATTCTCTAAGGGCAGAAATGAGAGCTGATCTGGCAGAACTTAAAAATGCTATCAGTGAGATCCAATCTAATCTAGATAGTCTAACAGCTAGGGTAAATGAGGCAAAGAATGAATTAGTGATCTAGAAGACAAACTGATAGAAAAGAAGAATCAGGAGGAGGCCTGTAACAAACAGCTTAGAATCCATGAAAACAGAATTAGAGAAATAAATGACACCAATGTTAGAGTTATTGGGATCCCTGAGGGAGTGGAGAGGGAGAGAGAGAGAGAGGACTAGAAGATATAGCTGAGCAAATCCTAGGTGAGAATTTTCCTAACCTGGGAAATGAAACCAGTGCTCAAGTCCTAAAGACAGAGAGGACATTCCCCAAGATCAACAAGTGTAGAGGGACCCCCTGGCATGTGATAGTGAAACTCTCGAATGTTAAATCCAGAGAAAATATCTTACAGGCAGCTAGAGGGAAGAGATCCCTCATGTACAGAGGGAGGAACATCTGAATAACATCAGACTTGTCCACAGAAACCTGGCAAGCCAGAAAGGGCTGGCAAGACATACTCAAGGTACTAAATGAGAAGAACATGCAGCCAAGAATACTTTATCTGGCAAGGCTGCCATTTAGAATGGATGGAGAGATAAAGAGTTTCCAAGACTGGCAGAGACTGAAAGAATGTGTGGCCACCAAACCAGCCCTGCAGGAAATATTAAGGGGGGAGGGGTTGCTCTATAAAAGGAAAACCTCAAGAGTGATATAGAACAGAAATTTACAGAGACTGTCTATAGAAATAAGGACCTCACAGGTAACATGATGACAATAAAAACATATCTTTCAATAATCACTCCTAAAGTGAATGACCTAAATGCTCCCATAAAATGGCACAGGGTTGCAGACAGGATAAAAGACAGGACCCAACAATATGCTGTCTACAGGAGACTCATTTTGAACCTAAAGATATATCCAGACTGAAAGTGAGGGGATGAAGAACCATCTTTCATGCCAATAGACCTCAAAAGAAAGCTGGGTAGTGATTCTCATATCAGACAAACTAGATTTTCAGTCAAAGGCTATAGTCAGAGATACAGAAGGACACTACATCATTCTTAAAGAATCTATCCAATAAGAAGATCTAACAGTTGTAAATATCTATGCCCTTAACATGGGAGGGGTATACATTAGGCAACAGTTAACCAAAACAAAGAGACATATTGATAAGAATATGTTAATTCTAGGGGATCTTAACATGCCACTCTCAGCAACAGACATATCATCTAAGCATAACATCAACAAAGAAACAAGAGCTTTGAATGACACACTTTACCAGTTGGACCTCATAGATATATACAGAACATTCTACCCTAAAACAATAAAATACCCATTCTTCTTGAGCACACATGGAATTTTCTCTAGAATAGACCACCTATGGGGTCACAATACGTCTCAACTGATCCCAAAAGACAGATTGCTCCTTGTGTATTCTCAGACCACAATGTTTTGAAACTGGAACTCAATCACAAGAACAAGGTTGGAAGAAATTCAAACACTTGGAAGCTAAAGACCATCCTGCTCAAGAATGTTTGGGTCAATCAGGAAATCAAATAAGAACTTAAACAATTTATGGAAACGAATAAGAACAAAAACACAATGGTCCAAAACCTATGGGATACAACAAAGGCAGTTTTAAGGGGGAAATACATAGCTATCCAAACCTCACTTTAAAAAAAAAAAAGAAAAATCCTGACTACACAAACTCTCTTTATACCTTAAAGAACTGGAGAATCAACAACAAATTAAGCCTACCCCACACACCATAAGGTAAATAATTAAGATTATAGCAGAGATCAATTGATTAGAAACCAGAGATATAGTAGAGCACATCAATGAAACTAGAAGCTGGTTCTTTGAATTAATAAGATCAATAAACCACTGGCCAGACTAATCCAAAAGAAAAGAGAAGGACCCAAATTAATATAGTTATGACTGAAAGGGGAGAGAAATCACAACTAGCACCAAGGAAATAAAAACAATCAGAAATTAATATCAATAGCTATATGCCAATAAGTTAAGCAACCTAGAAGAAATGGATGGTAAACTTCCAAGACTGAACCAGGAAGAAATTGACAACCTGAATAGACCAATAACTAGTAAAGAGATTGAGAAGTGTGGGGGGGGGACAAAAAACAAACAAACAAAAAAAACAAAAAAAACTCCCCAAAAACCCAAAATCTAGGACCTGATGGATTCCCTGGGGAATTCTACCAAATATTCAAAAAGGAGATAATATCTATTCTCCTGAAGCTGTTTTAAAAAATAGAAACAGAAAGAAAACTTCCAGACTCTTTCCATGAGGCATCACTTTGATCCCCAGACCAGGCAAAGACCCCATCAAAAAGGAGAATTTCAGACCAATATTGCTGATGAATATGGATGCCAAGATTCTCAAAAAGATCCTAGCTAACAAGATCCAACAATACATTAAAAAGATTGTCCACCACAACCAGGTGGGATTTATCCCTGGGATGTAAGAGTGGTTCAACATTTGCAAATCAGTCAATGTGATAGAGTAAATTAATAAGAGAAGAGAGAAGAACCACATGGTCCTCTCAACTGATGCAGAAAAAGCATCTGAGTACAGCATCCTTTCCTGATTAAAACTCTTCAGAGTATAGGGATAGAGGGAACATTCCTCAACTTCAAAGAATCCACCTATGAAAAACCTACAATGAATATCATTCTCAATGGGGAAAAGTGGAGAGTCTTCCTTTTGAGATCAGGAACATGACAAGGATGCCCACTATCACCACTATTGTTTAACATAGTACTAGAAGTCCTAGCAACAGCAGTCATACAACAGAAATAAATAAAAAGTATTCAAATTGGCAAAGAAGTCAAACTCTATTAGCAAATGACATGATACTTTCTGTGGAAAGCCCAAAAAACTCCACCCCTAAATTACTAGAACTCATACAGCAATTCAGTAATGTGGCAGGATACAAAATCAATGCACAGAAATCAGTTGCTTTCTTATACACTAACAATGAAACTATATAAAGTGAAATTAAAGAATCAATTCCATTTACAATAGCATCAAAAACTGTAAGATATCTTGGAATAAAACTAACCAAAGAAGTAAAGGATCTATACTCAAGGAACTACAGAACACTCATGAAAGAAATTGAAGACAAAAAGATGGAAAAACATGCTCATGGATCAGAAGAATAAACACTGTAAAATGTCTATGCTGCCCAGAGCAATCTATACTTTTTTAACACCATCCGAATCAAAATATCATCAGCATTTTTCAAAGTGTTGGAACAAACAATCCTAAAATTTGTGTGGAACCAGAAAAGACCCCAAATCGCCAAGGAAATGTCAAGAAAGAAAAACAAAGGTAGGGGTATCACATTGCCTTATTTCAAGCTATATTACAAAGATTTGATCACCAAGACAGCCTGGTACTGGCACAAAAACACACACACAGACCAAAGGAACAGAGCAGAGAGCCCAGATATGGACCCTCAACATTATGGTCAAATAATCTTTGACAAAGCAGGAAAAAATATCCAATGGAAAAAAGACAGTCTCTTCAATAAGTGGTGCTGGGATAATTGGACAGCTATATACAGAAGAATGAAACTCAACCATTCTATTACACCATACACAAAGATAAACTCAAAATTAATGAAAAACCTCAATATGAGACAGGAGTCCATCAAAATCCTAAAGTAGAACATAAGCAGTAACCTCTTCAACATTGACCACAGCAACTTCTTTTAAGACATGTCTCCAAAGGCAAAGGAAACAAAAGCAAAAATGAACTTTTGGGACTTCATCGAGATAAAAATCTTCTGCACAGCAAAGGAAACAGTCAATAAAACAAAGAGGCAACCCACAGAATGGGAGAAGATATTTGCAAAGATACTACAGACAAAAGGCTGATATCCAAGATCTATAAAGAACTTCTCAAATTCAACACCCAAAAAGCAAATAAGTCAAAAAAAAAAAAAATGGGCAGAAGACATGAGCAGACACTTCGCCAAAGAAGACATACAAATGGCTAACAGACACATGAAAAAATGTTCATCATCATTAGCCTTCAGGGAAATTGAAATCAAAACCACAATGAGATACCACCTTACACCAGTTAGAATGGCCAAAATTTAACAAGGCAAGAAACAACAAATGTTGGAGAGGATGTGGAGAAAGGGTAACCCTCTTACACTGTTGGTAGGAATGCAAGTACGTACAGCCACTTTACAAAAGAGTGTGGAGGCTCCTCAAAAAATTAAAAATAGAGCTACCCTATGATCCTGCAATTGCACTACTGGGTATTTACCTCAAAAGATACAGATGTAGTGAAAAGAAGAGCCATATGCACCCCAATGTTCATGGCAGCAATGCCCACAATAGCCAGACTATGGAAGGAGACGAGGAGCCCTTCAACAGACGAATAGATAAAGAAGATGCGGTCCATATATACAATGGAATATTACGCCTTCATCAGAAAGGATAAATACCCAACTTTTGCATGAATATGGATGGGACTGGAGGAGATTATGCTGAGTGAAATAAGTCAAGCAACGGAAGTCAATTATCATATAGTTTCACTTACTTGTGGAACATGGGGAATAGCATGGAGGACATTAGGAGAAGGAAGGGAAAAATGAAGTGGGGTAAGTCAGAGGGGGAGATGAACCATGAGAGACTGTGGACTCCCAGAAACAAACTGAGGGTTTTAGAGGGGAGGGCGGGGGGTGAGGGATGGGTTGGCCTGGTGATGGGTATTAAGGAGAGCACATATTTCATGGAGCCCTGGGTGTTATACATAAACAATGAACCCTGGAACACTACATTAAAAACTAATTACATGCTGTATGGTAACTAACATAACATAATAAAAAAAAATAAAATAGTGAAAAAATAAATAAAAGAGCAACTGGTTAAAAGAGCAACTCCTTTATAGTAAATAACACCAGAAATTCTGCCAAATGGTAGAGGAGCTGCAGGAATGCTCTCCAGGTCAGAAGAACTGAAGAATAACATAGTTTATATTCCCACCCCAACATAAAAGCCCAGATCAGAGCAAAGTCTGGACACCATAATGGACAAGTCTGGTTGTCTCAGTGAGCTCCTTATCTCAGAGAGGCTGGAGTCCACAAGCCCACTCCAGATCCTCATGTTGAGACATAGAAAAAAGGCTGGGGTTTTAAGGGGCTGAGCAGCAGTAGGAATGCTCTCTCCCCCTCCATCTTAAAAGCCCAGAGCAGAGCAGGGTCTGGCTCACAGAAAACTTGCAACGTCAGTAAGCCCAGGATCCATAGCCCACAGCAGCTACCCTTTGGTGCTGGGACACAGAAAACAAACTTCTGGGTTTTTTCTGTGTGTTTAATTATTAATTTATTTTAGTTTCCTTTTTAGAAATTTGTTTTGTCCTCTTTTATAATTTTAGTTTTCTCTTTTTCATTGAAAAGTTTATTTTCTTTTATTATTTTCTTTATTATTTTTTTCTTCTTTCTCTAAAATTCTGTGGTTATATATGCTAGTTACTCTTTTAAACCACAGCTCCAGCCAGCAAGCAAGTCACCAAGCACAGAGTCACATAGGGGCCACCATACACAAGACCACTCCAAGTTTAGAAGTAGCTGTTCCAGCTAATCCATAGGGGGGAAAAAAAAAACACAGAAAGTCAAGTAAAATGTGGTGACAGAGGAATACATTCCAAAAGACAGAAAAAGATAAAACCTCAGAAAAGAATTAAAGGAAACCAATAAAAATATCCTGATAAAGAGTTTAAAGTAATGATCATAAAGATATTCACTGGGCTCAAAAGGAAAGAGTGAAGAACTCAGACCTTCAATAAGAGAGAAAATATTAGAAAGAACCAGAACTGAAGAACACAGTAATAGAAATAAACACACTAGAGGAAAACAACAGATTAGCAGATGGAGAAGAACTTGTGATCTGGAAGACAGGGTATTGGAAAGCATGCAAACAGAACAGCAAGAAGTAAATAAATTTCTTGAATGAGGATAGATTAAGAGATCTCTTAGACATCAGGTCAAACATTTATATTATAAGGGTAGGTCCCAGAAGAGAGGAAGGTGTAGAAAACTTATTTGAAGAAATAACTGAAAACTTCTCTAACCCAGGGAAGGAAAGAGATATCCAAGAAACACAGTTACAGACAACATGAAACCAAGGAGGCATATAATAATAAAAAATGTCAAATGTTAAAGAGATTCTTAAAAGCAGCAAGAAATAAAAGGTGACCTATAAGGGAAAACCTATAAGTTATCAGCTTATTTTTTTTTAAAAATTTGGCAGGCTAGAGAGAGTTGCATAATATATTCAAAGTGTTGAAAGGGAAAAACCTACAACCAAGAAAGAATACTCTACCAGCAAGGTTATTATTCAGATTTGAAGGAGAGAAAGAGTTTCCCACACAAACAAAAGATAAAGGAGTTTATCATCACTAAACCAGCCTTAAAAAAAATTTTAAAGGGATTTCATTAAAGTGGAAAAGAAATGGCCATAATTAGACATAAGAGAACTCTGAACAAAAAGATGTAAAATATGACCACATATACGTAAAACTTAGAAAAGGGAGTGAAAAAGGATGAGGAAAAGGTTTTTTTTCTATTTTTTGAAGGTGTCTGAATTTAAATGACCATTAAATTAATATAGAATGTGGGGCGCCTGGGTGGCTCAGTGGGTTAAAGCCTCTGCCTTCGGCTCAGGTCATGATCCCAGGGTCCTGGGATCAAGCCCCACATTGGGTTATCTGCTCAGCAGGGAGCCTGCTTCCTCCTCTCCCTCTATCTGCCTCTCTGCCTACTTGTGTCTATCAAATAAATAAATAAAATCTTTTAAAAAAATTAATATAGAATGCTATTTATTTAGAATGTTATATATGAACCCCATGCTAACCACAAACCCCAAAGTCTATAATACCTACACAAAAAATAAAGAAATTCAAACAAAACAGTATACTCAATCACAAAGAGCAAGAGAAGAAAGGAAGAACTACAAAAACAACCAGATAACATTTTTTAAATGGCAATAATATGGACCATATCTTCTTTATCCAATTCTTGGAACACTGAAAAAAAAAATTTAAGAAGGCAATAAGTACATACCTATCAATAATTACTTTGAATGTAAATGAACTAAATGCTCCAATCAAAAGACAGAGTAGCAGAATGGATTAAAGACCCATCTATATGCTGCCTATAAGAAACTCGTGTTAGACCTAAAGATATCTACAGACTGGAAGTGAGAGGATGGAGAAACCTCTCTCATGGAATGTATTTTGAAAGAAAGCTACAGAAGCAATAGTTATTTTAGACAAACTAGATTTTAAAACAAAGCCTATAACAAGAGACAAAGAAGAACACTATTTTTTAATAGGGAAGACAATCCAACAAGAAGATACAACAATTGTAAATATTTATGCACCCAATGTGGGAGCACCCAAACACCTAAAATAATTAACAAAGAAACTAATCAATAATAATACAATAGTAGGGGACTTTAACACACTACTTACATCAGTGGACAGATCATCTAAACAAAATGAACAAGGAAACAATGGGTTTGAATGACACACTGTAACAGATAGATTTAACAGATACACTCAGAACATTCCATCCTAAAACAGCAGAATGCACATTCTTTTCAAGTGTACATGGAACATTCTCCAGAATAGATTACATGTTAGGCCATAAAATAAGACTCAATAAATTTAAGATGAAAATCATACCGTGTATTTTTTCTGACCGCAACAATATAAAATTAGAAGTAAATCACAAGAAAAGATGAAAAAAATACAAACACATGGAGACTAAATAGGATACTCAACAACCAATGGGGCAATAAAGCAATCAAAGAAATACACAGAGACACATGAATGTGAAAACACAATGGCCCAAAATCTTTAGTGAAAGCACTTCTAAGCACTTCCAAGAAAATAAATAAATAAATATTTTATATATGTATATAAAATATATATGACAATACAGGCTTACCTCAAGAAACAAAGCTCAAACAATCGAACTTTATGCCTATAGGAACAAGAAACAAAAAACAAAGCCCAAGGTGAGTGGAAGAAAGGAAGAAAAATCAGAACAGAAATGAACATAGACACTAAAAAGCAAGAGTGTGTGGTGTGTGTTGGGAGGCAGGGGGTGCTAAAAATCAATGAAACCAAGAGCTGGTTCTTTGAAAAGATAAATAAAATGGACAAACCCATTGTCCATGGGGAAGATGGCCACAGAATAGGAGGACACTAGGCAAAGTTCATGCCATAATGCAAGTCGATACCTATCAAATCATCCTAAATATCCTAGAAACTGGCCTGAAGATGGACAGACGAACTCCACAGCTGAAGGGAGAGAAGAGGCCACACCGAAGAAAGTAGGAAGTACAGTGACAAGGTTTAGGGGAGAAAAGGATCCTGGCTGCTGCAGAAGACAGGAAGCTACAGTCAAGGAGAAGGGAAAGAGAGAAAGGAGCATACAGGAGAATGCACAAGGAAAAGGCTTCCCCTTAGCAAAATGAGAAGGTTTAATTTCCAAAGTTCTTGCAATCACCAGGGCTTAAAGCCTGGTTTTAAAGGTCAACAGCCTAGGTTTATTCCCAGGTATCTTATGGTTCTTTGTGAACAAAGAACCATAAGATACCTGGGAATAAACCTAACCAAAGAGGTAAAGGATCTGTACTCGAGGAACTACAGAACACTCATGAAAGAAATTGAAGAAGACACAAAAAGATGGAAG
>NC_081569.1:102658424-102659148 GCF_022355385.1 Mustela nigripes
TCAATATCAGCCACAGCAACTTCTTTCAAGATATGTCTCCAAAGGCAAAGGAAACAAAAGCAAAGATGAACTTTTGGGACTTCATCAAGATCAAAAGCTTCTGCACAGCAAAGGAAACAGTCAACAAAACAAAGAGGCAACCCACGGAATGGAAGAAGATATTTGCAAATGACTGTACAGACAAAAGGTTGATATCCAGGATCTATAAAGAACTCCTCAAACTCAACACACACAAAACAGACAATCATATAAAAAAAATGGGCAGAAGATATGAACAGACACTTCTCCAATAAAGACATACAAATGACTATCAGACACATGAAAAAATGCTCATCATCACTAGCCATCAGGGAAATTCAAATTAAAACCACATTGAGATACCACCTTACACCAGTTAGAATGGCCAAAATTAGCAAAACAGGAAATAACATGTGTTGGAGGGGATGTGGAGAAAGGGGAACCCTCCTACACTGCTGGTGGGAATGCAAGTTGGTGCAGCCACTTTGGAAAACAGTGTGGAGATTCCTCAAGAAATTAAAAATAGAGCTTCCCTATGACCCTGCAATTGCACTACTGGGTATTTACCCCAAAGATACAGATGTAGTGAAAAGAAGGGCCATATATACCCCAATGTTTATAGCAGCAATGGCCACGGTCACCAAACTGTGGAAAGAACCAAGATGCCCTTCAACGGACGAATGGATAAAGAAGATGTGGTCCATGT